>NC_066888.1:16169996-16395191 GCF_022985175.1 Labeo rohita | reverse complement strand
ATTGTTCACTCATTATGTGATCCACTTTATAGGAGCAAGAAATTAAACTTTGTTTTTTACAATACAATACAAAATCAAAATATAAACATACTTGTTTTCCTGTACCTAGAGAAAAAGGTAAAAAGGCATCTCTCCTCCTGAATTTGCCCTCATTGTCCAGGAAGTGGCCTGGGTTAAAAGAGTGAGGTGTCTCCCACTCGGACTCATCAAACAGCACTGATGCCAAACTAAGAAATAAGAAAATCATATGCAATGCCACAGTGTGACCACTAGATACCTGTATATATGAAAAGTTCAGATGCAAAACCAGCTAAAAACCATCTTGGTCAAAAATGAGATAATGATACTGAGTGAAAGCTCCTGACACATATTATACATCTATCAAATAATTTTACTTCAAACTCGCTAAATTCCAGCCAATCAGAAGTACCAGTACTTACACAGAAACCAGAAATGCTAATTTTAAAGAAATACGTCAGATGGATTTAGAGGCTTTTGCATCTGAAATCTTCATAATATTATATATATATATATATATATATATATATATATACGCAGTCAACATTGTACTGTGTAGTCAACATTGTACTATATATATATATATATATATATATATATATATATAACACGCAGTCAACATTGTACTGTGTATATATATATATATATATATATATAACATTGTACTGTGTATATATATATATATATATATATAGCTGTGTATTTCCTAGTGGCTTATAAGTATCTTCAGACATAAATAGTTACTTTTTTTTTAGGTTTTGTAATTAAATATATATTTAGACATTATCAAAGACTGCTTTGTCTTGTCTGATTTCTAGACTTTAACCCCCCAAAATTGCTCTGTATTTTCATTCATTTAGTGTGGCTGTCCTTTTTGATGGCAAAGATCACAAAGTGTGACCATTTTTAAGACCACTTAGCCTTTTCTAATCATGTCCACAATTTATTTGTGTTCAAATAGCAAGTGCCACAGAAGTCAGCAGGTTTTGTACCATTCTAAACAAGTAAAAAATTCCATCTAAAATGACTGAAGACCACCAGAGGGTTAAACACAAACCAGATTATCAAGCACTTTATCTATATGGAATAACAACTTCAGTCTATCTATTCAAAATGACTAGACCAACCTTTGGAATGAAGTATTTTCCTATCTGGGTTTCTTTCACAGTAGACCGGACCAGGTTTAATGGGATAATATTTCCAAACCTCTGTATCTCATGAATAACAGCATTGGTGTAGGGCATGTTGTCTCTGTCTGATAAAGATGGCTGCCATGACCCTCCAACAACACGATCAATCTCCTCCTGAACTTTGGCTGAAGATACGAAACAGAGATAGTCCAAGACAAAAATCTGAGTGTTACATTACTTTTTTTTTCACAGTAAGCTCTCACCCTGTATCTCAGGATATTTCATCATGTAGAGAAGAGCCCAGTACAGAGTGGTGGAGGCGGTCTCAGTTCCCGCTACAAACAGATCCAAAGCACAGATGCACAAGTTCTCCACATCAAACCCAGCATCTGTGTCGTCTTTAAGCTAAACAACATGAATGAGGGCGATTATAAGCAAGCATACCACAGCATTTTTGTACAAGCACAAATACTGACACTCCCCTATAAGAAAGTCTCTTACTTTTTCCATCTCAGCAAGGAAGCAGTCAATGTAGTCTCGAGGATTTGCTAGATCATAATCCACTCTGTGTGCATTCACCTTCCCTCGAACAAAGTCATTCACCTTATTCAGCAGAAGAAATATTCTGTGGTGTGATCCAGCTACTCGCCACATGAGCCATGGGAACGCGTTATACAGCTAAAAAAAAAAAAAAAAAGGGCAAATAGAAAATGTAATTTAGTACAGTTTATTATTTTAAACACTGCGTGGTGTCTATATGGACTACACAATGAAAATATAAAGATGTTTACTTGAGCCCAGACGCTTCCTTCTAGATATAAAGCCTCATTGATGTTCTTCAGCAGAGACTGGAAGTCATTGTCACTGTACTCAAATCGATTACCAAACACAAGCACACAGATCACATTTGACACAGCGTTGTTCAGCAGTAAGCGAGGGTCAAATGGTCGACCTGGAACAGAAGTTGTTGTTCATCACACTGCTTTTGATTTCAAATGTCATTTTCAGTAAATCAGTAAATACCTTGTTCATTTGAAAAGGCCTCATTCAGACAGGTACATTCAAAATGGATGGATGGCTACAGGCTTTTCTTTTCCAATCCGAAGGTCTGAAGAGTTGAGAGTGCAAACCTCCTCTGATGCTTCCATTTATACCCATTGGCACCAATTAAACCTGTTGACAAAAGTTCTCTTCATTTTCAGGACAAAAGATCCCTTCATAGAAGAAAAGTTAATCTAAAGCAGCAGATTAGGAACATATTTAAAGGGGTCATCGGATGCCCATTTTCCACAAGTTGATATGATTCTTTAGGGTCTTAATGAAAAGTCTATAATATACTTTGGTTAAAAATTCTCATTGGTAGTGTAAAAATACCCTTTTTACCTTGCCAAAATCAGCTTTGCAAAAATCTCATTCTGGTGGAGGCTGCTATAAATGCAGATGAGCTCTGCTCGCCCCGCCCCTCTCTTCTCTCTGTGGATTGACAAGCATGTTTACTTTAGCCGCGTTAGGCTGCTAAACATGCTAACTAGCACATTATAAGGAAAGGCGATCGCAAAGATTCATAAAAAACCCCTTATACTCACTTCTGCTGTAAGTGAAGCTGGATCACGGATGATTCGCGCAAACACACACGGATATATGTAGATTGGGAGGTGCATTCCCTTCACAAAAAACGTAATCTACTGCATCTTCAGCGGCTCAGATGTCGGGAGTAAATGACGCCCACTACGTTCATTATTACATCCAGCAACACAACACCTCAATCGCTCAATTCTGGTCTAACTTACATCCCTGCTCCGGCATCAAAACATGAAGGCTGGACTGTTACAGCTGGTCTGAGGTAAGAGCTCATGTCAATCAACTATCGTGGGAGCGGCCTCTGTTGGTGTGACGCAACAACGACAGGCATCTGAGAACGGCTCGATTTGAAAAAGGAAATATTATTTTTACAGATTAATTAAAAACCACTGTATGGATTTTTATCATTATAGGGTAGATTTGTACATACACTGCCAACACACATTAAAGTTCAAACAACATGTAAAAGTGAACTTAGCATCCAATTAAAGAAATATAAAGACTTATTTTCTTGTCACAACTGTAGATATTAAAGGAATAGTTCCCCCAAAAATGAAAATTATGTAATTAATTATTCACCCTCATGTCATTTCAAGCTTGTAAGACTCTTGTTCATCTTCTGTACAGAAATAAATATATTTTTGATGAAATCTGAGAGCTCTCTGACCCGCCATAAACAGCAAGCATCCTACCACGGTCAAGGCACAGAAACATAGGAAGGACATAGTGGTTCAGCTGCTATTTTATGAAGCTAATGGGAATACTTTTTGTGCGCAAAGCAAACAAAAAATAACTTCTTCTAAAAAAACTCGCAGATTTAATCAATGATATCTTAATTTGTGTTTGAAGATGAACAAAGGTTTTACGGATTTGGAATGCGTTGAGGGTGAGTAATAAATGACAGAACTTTAATTTTTGGGTGAACTATCCCTTTAACTCATACACTGTATTATTGCATATTTTCCAAACAATTTCTTATCCAAAGCAAATTACAATTCATTCTATTACTTCATTTCATCAAAATAATAAAATTGGCACATAGATTCAGCATCACAAGCACAAGCAATACACAAACACATATTTGTGTGAATTGCTTGTCTAACGTGACACTGCACATAATTTATATGGTAGTGGACATCGAGTGGTCCCCAGTTTGTAATCCATGCTGAGCTCCACACCCGCTGGTGAAGAGAAAGTGAAGCGCTGCAGCAGAGAGGAGAAAAAGAGGAAGAGCTCCATCCGTGCCAGTTGCTCCCCAAGACAGACTCTCTTTCCTGTAATTAGAAAACAGAGAAAATACCTTGTATATAACTTGCAATTTTGCAAAATAAATAAGGAAATAACTGTATTCCAACATCAAATATTGTGGCATGAAAATTTTCTCCTGAAAACAAGTTTCTACTGAGGGGACGGAAAAAATACGATTGAAGGAATAACTATATTTCAATGCTCTTGCGAGCCCAATTGAATGTTCGTCAGGAATGCAACACTTGTGAGAAAATGCAAAAATTTTGCAAGTGAACACAAAGTTTTTTTATACCTAGAGAAAAAGGTACAAAGGCATCTCTTCTCCTGAATTTGCCCTCAGCATCCAGGAAGTGGCCTGGGTTAAAAGAGTGAGGCGTCTCCCACTCGGACTCATCAAACAGCACTGATGTCAAACTGCCAATCACAGCTGTGCCCTAAAGAATCAAAATGTTTCAATCAATCAGTCACAGACAGGTTAAATCAGCGGTGTCCATTACTGCGAGTTAAGCCTCAACACTAATTAAACACCAGCTAATCCAGGTCTTGCATAGTTCCAGAAATGTGGTTGGGAACCACTGTTCCACTAGAGACTTTCGTGATGTTGTATTGAATCAGGTTTGCGTTAACAACATACAGTGCTCTACACTTACTAGTTCCATTGTACCTTTGGAATAGAGTATTCTCCTATCTGAGTATCTTCCACAGTAGCCCGGGGCAAATTTAATGGGACAATATTTCCAATTCTCTGTATCTCATGAATAACAGCATTGGTGTAGGGCATGTTGTCTCGGTCTGATAAAGATGGCTGCCGTGACCCTCCAACAACCCGATCAATCTCCTCCTGAACTTTGGCTGAAGATACAAAGTAGAGACTAGTCCAAGACAAAATTGAGACTGGGAATATGAATGCCATTTCTCACAGTAAGCTCTCACCCTGTATCTCAGGATATTTCATCATGTAGAGAAGACCCCAGTACAGAGTGGTGAAGGTGGTCTCAGATCCCGCCACAAACAGATCCAGAGTACAGATGCACAAGTTCTCCACATCAAATCCAGCGACGGTGTCGTCTTTAAGCTAAACAACACGATTGAGAGGCAATTAAATTCAAAATCCATACATTATTATAACCAGAGCATTCCACTTACTGATGAAAGGGTCTTACTTTTTCCATCTCAGCAAGGAAGCAGTCAATGTAGTCTCGAGGATTTGATGGATCATAATCTACTTTGTGTGTGTTCACCTTCTCTCGAACAAAGTCGATCACTTCCTGCCATAGAGCAAACATTGTCTTATGTGGTCCAGGCACTCGCCCCATGAGCCATGGGAACATGTTATAAAGCTGAAGAAAGAAGAACAAAAATCAGAAGAGAAGTGAAGATGCTAAAGAGAGCAAAATTTAAGTTGTTAAAATGCTTAAACTGTTTACTTGAACACTGATGCTTCCTTCCAAATACATAGCCTCACTGATGTTTTTCAGCAGAGACTGGAAGTCATTGTCACTGTACTCAAATCGATTACCAAACACAAGCACACAGATCACATTTGCGACAGCATTGTTCAGCAGTATGCGAAGATCAAAGGGTTGACCTGGAAATGTTACCATAACAACTGTTACGTAATCACTTCATGCTTGTGTTTGTATAGTTCTTTTCATTCCATGAACTTCTGTACATACCATGCTCACTTGAAATGGCCTCATTCAGAAAGCGACATTCAAGATGGATGGACGGTTCCAGGCTTTTCTTTCCCAATCCAAAGTTTCGAAGAGTTGAGAGTGCAAATCTTCTCTGCTGCTTCCATTTATATCCACTGGAACTACCTAAACCTGTTCACAACACGTTTAAACAAGACTTTTCCATTTCCCACTTCTCTTTGTTCACATGTCCTAGTGTTTAAAGAACCTTTAAATTGTTCTCATTCTCTCTCAATATATTGAAACCACCAATTCAGTATTTTGATTTTACAAAACTGACCTTTGTCTCCAAAGATGTCATAAATCATAGGTAACATGGGACGATCTACGAGGTTTTCGCCTTGTTGTACATACACTTCCTTCACCCTTTTGTACCCGTTCAACACAACAATTCTTAATCCGAAAAATCTAATGCTTAAAACGTCTCCGTATATTTCTGCAAACTGAAACGGTTTGAAAATGAACACATACGCATACTACAAAAACATTTTGAATACTGTTGAATTTCAGTACTTTCATTTTCGCAAAGCGGATGTTTCAAATTACCATTAATCATCCAAATAAGAATACAAATGATTTACCCTTGCCAACTGAAGATGGATTTTATTTTGGTCGATATGATGAAGGTGTCCTATAATCGGTAAAGACCATGGTCCAAGTTCTTCGGCGCTTTATTTCTGATATAATCGCTCAGCAATAAAAACACACGAAAATATCAAAATACTCTTGATATCAATCCACTCGTAAACACGCAGCAGGTCCATAGTTGTTATTTTGGATTGTTGGCGGATTTAATATTTTAAGTAGGCTATAGCTTAGTGATTTAATAATCGAGAAATAATTCACACAGTTAACGTGATATTCACTGTGTTGTCTGATTGACCATCTTGGCACAATTTCACGTTCTGAAACGTCATATTACGCATTACATAAGGTCAGTGTTTTCTTCATTGTGGTGTCCTAATTCGCATACTATCCGTCAGCATAAACAAGACAGATATGTATCTGTAATGAACTTTAACACTCCGTCCCAAGAAGGGTCAGAGCAGTATATTTAAAGTTATGGAGCATATACCACACGTTTATTGCATTTAATCAAGTGTTTACGCATTTCTGCAAACCTTAAAACAAACCCTGGTGAAAAAACCAGCATATGCTGGTAGGTATGTTTTGATGCTGGTTTAAGCTGGTCCTTTGCTGGTTTGTGCTGGTCCTTTGCTGGTTTATGCTGGTCATGTTGCTGGTCAAGGACCAGCATAAATCAGCAAAGGACCAGCATAAACCAGCTAGGGACCAGCTAAAGACCAGCTTAAACCAGCATCCCAGCATCAAAACATAGCTACCAGCATATGCTGTTTTTTTCACCAGGGAAATTGGCTAATTTACTTATTTTACAAATATTAAATACATACAGTTGACGTCAAAGGTTTACATACACCTTGCAGAATCTGCAATCTGTAATAGACTATATGTAAATATCTTTTATGTAAAATATTTTATTCAGGTCAGAACAAAATAAAAAATAATATGCATTTTGTATGATCCCTCTTATTTTGGTAAAATAACATTTTGCTGATTCACATATGTAGACTTTTGACTATCGTTTGTGTTGTTTAAACAAGATATTTGTTATTAAATTATAGCATTTTATTGCCAATTGTTATTTCAGGGTTTCTGCAGATTTCATGATGGTAAATTTAAGAGTTTTTAAAGATCTATTTAAGACCTTCAAAAATTTTTAAGGAATAAATAAATGTAAGGGAAGAAAACACATCAATATGTCAATATGGTCTTAAATGTAAATGTCTATGAAGCACAAAGAGTTTATTAGCAATGCTTTAAGGCTTGAAAATACATGTCTAACATATCTAACATATATTAACTTGAAAAACAAAATGACATAAAATAAGAAGTCTTGTTTTTGAGGACTTGATCAAAATGATGTGTTTATGATTAAAACAAGAACAAATACCTGCCAATGGGCTCAGAAAAATTACTGTAATTCAAAGTGAAAACAAGTTTTATTGACATATTTGTTCTTGATTTAAGCATAAAATAACTTAATTGTTCAATGTTTCTTCAGATCATCTGATCATCAGATCAGATCATATATAAAATTCTATTAGTTTAGATGCCATGTTGAATGTAACATAAAGGTCATAAATATTATAATTTGCACAACTCACAACTTTTAAAACTGTTTTGTCAGCTGAGTAATCAGTATGTTGTTAAACAGTACAATCTAGTGAATGCATGTGCTTCTATCTCTCACAGCTTTGTTTTCATTCCTGTCAATAATTAAATATAGCGCTACCCTGCAATTATACATTGCATCACAAATTTACTGAATCATTTATCTAATTTACATTTTAGTAAACAGACCCCCTGGAGTAGTCTGGTTTAAGGGCACAATGCTGGTAGCTCACAAATCCCCACAAATTCTTTTAAATCAAAAACCTCTGGTTTATCAGCCCTGATCTATACCATTGAGCCAAACATATTTGTGTGAATTGCTTGTCTTAACGTGGCACTGCACATAATTTATACGGTAGTGGACATCGAGTGGTCCCCAATCTGTAATCCAAGCTGGGCTCCACACCTGCTGGTGAAGAGAAAGTGAAGCGCTGCAGCAGAGAGGAGAAAAAGAGGAACAGCTCCATCCGTGCCAGTTGCTCCCAGGACACACTCTCTTTCCTGTAATTAGATACAAAAAGAGAATACCTTGTATATACCTTTCACTTCTTCTAAGTAAATATGGAAAAACAGTATTCCAATATCAAATAATTTTGGTGTGGAAGAGAAAAAAAAAGTTTGCCTTCACTTGCAAAACAAAAAAATTCTATACGTGCCTAGAGAAAAAGGTAAAAAGGCATCTCTCTTTCTGAATTTGCCTTCAGCATCCAGGAAGTGGCCCGGGTTAAAAGTGTGAGGTGTCTCCCACTCAGACTCATCAAACAGCACTGATGACAAACTTCCAATCACAGCTGTGCCCTTAATCAAAACAAATCAAAATGTTTATGGAGGACCAGTGGCAATTTACCAGTTTTAATCTGTCAGTCAATGACAGGTACTCAAAATTGTCCCAGTGTCCATAAAAATACAGTGCTCTATTCCTACTATACCTTTGGAATGGAGTATTCTCCTATTTGAGTACGTTCCACAGTAGCCCGGGGCAAATTTAATGGGGCGATATTTCCAATTCTCTGTATCTCATGAATAACAGCATTGGTGTAGGGCATGTTGTCTCTGTCTGATAAAGATGGCTGCAGTGATCCTCCAACAACACGATCAATCTCCTCCTGAACTTTGGCTGAAGATACGAAGTAGAAATAGTGAATATGTTTATTTATTTGTTTATGTGCATATATTTCTTATAACAAACTCTCACCCTGTATCTCAATATATTTCATCATGTACAGAAGACCCCAGTACAGAGTGGTGGAGGTGGTCTCAGTTCCCGCTATAAACAGATCCAAAGTACAGATGCACAAGTTCTCCACATCAAACCCAGCGGCCGTGTCGTCTTTAAGCTAAACAATATGATTAAGAGGGATTTCAGTTCAATAGCCATATATTATTATTACTGAAGCATTGCATTTACTGACACCTGACTAAGAAAGTCTCTTACTTTTTCCATTTCTCCAAGAAAGCAGTCAATATAGTCTCGAGGATTCGATGGATCATAATTCACTCTGTGTGCATTCACCTTCTCTCGAACAAAGTCAATCACCTTATTCCACAGAGTAAAAGATTTTTTGTGTGGTCCAGGCAGATGCCGCAGGAGCCACGGGAACATATTATACAGCTAAAGAAAGCAAAACAAAAGGCTTTGGCTGAGCAACGAAGATGCTATAGAGAGCAGAATTAACTTGTTAAAATGTGAAAATGTTTACTTGAGCCCAGACGCTTCCATCTAGATACATAGCCTCATTGATGTTCTTCAACAGAGTCTGGAAGTCATTGTCACTGTACTCAAATCGATTACCAAACACAAGCACACAGATCACATTTGACACAGCGTTGTTCAGCAGGATTTGAGGGTCAAAGGGTTGACCTGGAAATGTTATCATGATAGTAAATCACATTGCACTTCCTATTCTAAATGTTCGTGAAATAAAAAGTTTAGTTTCAGTTCTTTTCAATTCACAAACTTAAAGGATTAGTCCACTTCCAGAACAACAATTCACAAATAATTTACTCACCCCCTTGTCATCCAAGATGTTCATGTCTTTCTGTCTTCAGTCGTAAAGAATTTTTGGTTTTTAGGAAAGCATTTCAGGATTTTTCTTCATATAATGGACTTCAATTGTGCCCCCGATTTTGAACTTCCAAAATGTAGTTTAAATGCAGCTTCAAAGGGCTCTAAACGAGCCCAGCCGAGGAAGAAGGGTCTTATCTAGCAAAATTATCTGTCATTTTTTTCGGAAAATAAAAATGTGTATACATTTTAAGCACAAAAGGTCATGTAGCACAGGTTCTGGCATGCGCGTTCACGACACTACGTACTATTGAATCGTATCAAAAGGTCCGCTCCTCCGCTAAAACGCGGACGTGATCGCGGAGTCCATTCATGAAAACGGATTTACTCTATAGCACGGGATGCCACAGAATTCGTCAATTTTTGGTTTAATGAATCAAAAGTAGGTCTCTCACTTAATTCGAATCGCCATATGGACTAGTATCTGTGAATATTAAAATGCAAAAAGACGGTTTAAATATGAATCCTCCATGTTCCGCTTGGCTCTGTATGAATAAACGGCGGAGACTCGGCTTTGTTTACTACACAAATAATGAAGCACACGTGACGCTCGCGGTTATTTTCGGCCTCTGCGTCACATGACGACAAACGCAAGAACTTAAACAACTAACAAAACTTAACAGAAATAACAAAAACTCTGTTTGTTTGGCAACAAATAAAAATGATTAATTTAATTTAATTTATCCACAATTTAATTTAATTTCATTAAAAATAAATAAATATTTAATGCCTGTATTTGATTATCAGAAAAATTAAAACACACAAGAATTTCTGGAAAAAAAGAAAAAAGTTGTAGGCCCCTATTGTTCAAAATGTTGAAATTGAGATTTTTCTACTTTTTTTTTTACTGAAATAAATGTTTTTGTTATTACACAGAGTAATGTACCGAAAAAAGTACCGTACCGTACCGTACCATATAGTTGGTTGACAAGGGGGTGAGTAAATTATTTGTAAATTGTTGTTCTGGAAGTGGACTTCTTCTTTAAGGACATACCATGCTCACTTGAAATGGCCTCATTCAGAAAGTGACATTCAAGGTGCATAGATGGCTCCAGACTTTTTTTCCCCAATCCAAAGTTTCGAAGAGTTGAGAGTGCAAATCTTCTCTGATGCTTCCATTTATATCCACTGGCAGCAACTAAACCTGATCACAACACAAAATGCGTTATTTTTCCTATGTCTGACTCAAGTACTGATATTAGAGCAATTTGGACAAAATATGTATATATATATATTTTCCTCTAGCGCCATATAACTCAATCTGAGTTTGAATTTACAGTTTTCGGTTTATATTGAAAAGATCATTCAGTATTTTAAATATACAAGACTGACCTTTGTCTTCAACCATGTCATAAATCATAGGCAACACGGGTCGATCAGCGAGGTTGTCGCCTTCTTGTAGATAGACCTCCTTGACTCTTTTGTACCCATTCAGTATAACAATTCTTGGTCCGAGAAATCGAATGCTTAAAATGTCTCCATATTTTTCTGCAAACTTGAAGATATGATTTGAAAATAAACCAAGGTAGTTTAAATATCGCTGAATTTCAGTTCACGTCCATCATCGCAGATGATATTGTTTTGAATTACATCACAGATCCAAACAAGCATACATACACTTACAGATTGTATTTACCTTTGCCACCTGAAGATGAATCTTATTGTGGTCGATATGATGAAGATCTCCAATAATCGGCAAAGACCATGGTCCAGGAGGAAAGTTTTTCGGCACTTTATTTTTGATATAATCAGCAAGCAGTAAAAAAACACCGGAAAATATTAAAATAGTCTTGATATCGAGCCATTCGTAAAAACGCAGCAGATCCATGGTCAGGTCTGTACTGCCAGACAGGGTCGACGATTTCCAGCCCAAAACTTTTTCAATACCCACCCACTTCAGGAAAACCCCTCCCAAAACATTCACTGACAAAACAACATCGGAGAATAATACTGACATGGCTGCTTTTTACCTCTTCAGTAAATAGTAACAAAATAGAATTATAGAAATGAAGCAATTTCCCCGACAGGAGAACAATACAACAGAAAAACAGACCAAAACAGATCAAAACAGTGCAAATACATTAAAATAAAATTAACAAATTACCAAAAAAGTTCTATATTAAAACATTAAAGGATGTCAAATATTTGAAAATGCTAATACTTTGAGACAGTAGTTTGAGTTTTGTCTACATAAAATGCCTATTTTTGTTTTTAGGTCTGAAATTAAATGTTTTTCAGTAATTTTTTCAAAAAGACTTGAGATTTTCATGAAAATTCAAATAAGCATGGAAACCCTGAAAATTTGCAGCACTTCATAAACAGCATCTTGTCTCCACTGGCAACACGCACGATTTGTGTGGATTGCGTGTTACGTTGTAATTTAGTTTCTTTTTTCTTGTCTTCACCACCTGGCTACTGTTGTAAAATGTTGAGAGATTCAATTAAAAAAATAATAAATATATAAAAAAAAATTAAAAATAAAATAGACTGCAAATGATGTCACTTGCGGAAGAGCAGGCGTCTGAGAGTGCAGGTGCAGATGTCTGCAGCCAGACCCTATTGGACCAAAAACGTCTGGGTTCCAAACCCTGATCTTTACCCACTGAGCCAATGTTCACCCTTACACTGATTTACTGTCAACATCCATTCCCACAGTCTTACAAAATTAAATGGATGTATTTTCTCCCAAACACACACAATCCATAATCACAAGTTAGTGTGAATTGCTTGTCTTAACGTGGCACTGCACATAATTTATATGGTTGGAGACATCGAGTGGTCCCCATTGAATAATCAAAGTTGGGCTCCACACCCACTGGTGAAGAGAAAGTGAAGCGCTGCAGCAGAGAGGAGAAAAAGAGAAATAGCTCCATTCATGCCAGTTGCTCCCCAAGACACACTCTTTTTCCTGAAAATCAAATACATTCTTTACACTATAAATATAAAAACTACCTGTATTCTACTAGTGTGAATCACAAGATTGTTCACTCATAATGTGATCCATTTTATACGAGCAAGAAATTAAACTTTTTTTTTTACAATACAATACAAAATCAAAGTATAATTGTACTTGTTTTCCTGTACCTAGAGAAAAAGGTAAAAAGGCATCTCTCCTCCTGAATTGGCCCTCATTGTCCAGGAAGTGACCCGGGTTAAAAGAGTGAGGCGTCTCCCACTCGGACTCATCAAACAGCACTGATGCCAAACTGTCAATCGCAACTGTGCCCTGAAGAATCAAAACAGATTAGACTACATATCTATCTTTATTTATTTATTAATTTATTTTAAAGAATGTAAAAATATAATTTTTAACCTTCTGGTATTCCTCACTTCAGAGTTACACCAAGACAATAATATGCTTCCATCTTTTTTTAAGCAAAATATATTTTGTTTCAATAATATTTGTTTAATTTTTAGCATTTTGAGGGGATAACAGAGCAAAGGTATTTAAAATCCAAGGCAGGTGGGATTTAAAGAAATATCGTCAGATGCCTTTAGACCACTAGATCTGAAATATATATATATATATATATATATATATACAGGCATCTAGTGGTCACACTGTGGCATTGCATACGATTTTCTTTATTATATTATATATATAAACACACAGTAGTCAACATTTAATTTTGTTTTTGGACTACTTTGATTAACTTTTTGATCCACTTCAAATGCTGACTACTGTATATATATAGCTGTGTATTTCCTAGTGGCTTATAAGTATCTTCAGACATAAATGGTTACTTTTTTTTAGGTTTTGTAATTAAATATATATTTAGACATTATCAAAGACTGCTTTGTCTTGTCTGATTTCTAGACTTTAACCCCCCAAAATTGCTCTGTATTTTCATTCATTTAGTGTGGCTGTCCTTTTTTATGGCAAAGATCACAAAGTGTGACCATTTTTAAGACCACTTAGCCTTTTCTAATCATGTCCACAATTTATTTGTGTTCAAATAGCAAGTGGCACAGAAGTCAGCAGGTTTTGTACCATTCCAAACAAGTAAAAAAATTTAAAATGTTCCATCTAAAATGACTGAAGACCACCAGAGGGTTAAACACAAACCAGATTATCAAGCACTTTATCTATATGGAATAACAACTTCAGTCTATCCATTCAAAATGGCTAGACCAACCTTTGGAATGAAGTATAATCCTATTCCTATCATGTAGAGAAGACCCCAGTACAGAGTGGTGGAGGTGGTCTCACTTCCCCCAATAAACAGATCCAGAGTACTGAAGCACAAAGTCTCCAAATCAAATCCAGCACCTGTGTCATTTTTAGGCTAAACATTATGAATTAGAACAACTGTGATGTAATATCCATTTCTGAATGCATGCCAGAGCATTCCTGTACCAGCACACTTACTGACACCCGCCAAGATAGTCTTACTTTTACCATCTCAGTAAGGAAGCAGTCAATGCAGTCTCGAGGATTTGATGGATCATAATCCACTCTGTGTGCATTCACCTTCCCTTTGAATAAAGTCAATCACCTCCTGCCACAGAGTGATAATTTTCTTGTGTGGTCCAGGCACTCGCCGCATGAGCCATGGGAACATGTTATACAGCTAGAGAAAGTAAAACAGAAGTAACTGACTATGACCTGTTTAAGACGTGGCAAAGGGAGCAAAACACAAAGAATACTTGACAGAAAATAAGAAACTGTGCACCTGAGCCCAAATGCTTCCCCCCTGATTTTCTTTAGCAGATTCTGGAAGTCATTGTCACTGTACTCAAATTGATGACCAAACACCAGCAAACTCCATTTAGCCACTTCATCTCACACTCTCATTCTCAATGGCATGATATTTATTTGCAATGTGATTGACATAGAAATTATGATGAAAAGTTAACAATTTTACCATACACTGATTGACTGACTGACCTTTGTCTCTAAAGATGTCATAAAATATGGGTAACTTGGGTTGATCAGCCAGGTTGTCGCCTTCTTGCAGATATACCTGTTTCACTGTCTTGTACCCGATCAAGAAAACAATTCTTGGTCCGACAATTTGAATGCTTAGAATATTTCTGTATTGTTTTGCAAACTGAAAAATATGTGTGAAAATGAACATATAACTTAGTTATAGTTTTATAGGTTTAAATACAAGATAAGTCTTAGATAAGAGTCTACTTACTGCTTTAAAAGTTTACAAAAATACAATTAGATATTACCTTTTCCAACTGAAGATGAATCGTCTTGTGATCGATATGATGAAGGTCTCCTATAATTGGTAAAGACCATGGTCCAGGAGGAAAGTTCTTCGGCACTTTATTTTTGATATAATAACTTCATAATAATAACTTAGTAATAAAAACACAAGCGAGAATAACAAGATAGTCTTGATATCGATCCACTCGTAAACGTGCAACAGGTACATGACTGTTTGCGCAGTTATGTTTGGCCAAGAATGATCTAGCACGGTTTACGTTGTGTTTGATTTTTTTTCTGCATTGCAGAAATTATGTTCCGGTCCGGTGTGTAGCCTTAACTGTATTCCTTTCTTTGATATGATGATTTAGCATAATATACACTGACCAAAATTATAAATGAAACACTTTTGTTTTTGCCCCCATTTTTTGTGAGCTGAACTCAAAGATCTAAGCCTTTTTCTATGTACACAAAAGGCCTATTTCTCTCAAATATTGTTCACAAATCTGTCTAAATCTGTGTTAGTGAGCACTTCTCCTTTGCCGAGATAATCCATCCACCTCACAGGTGCGGCATATCAAGATGCTGATTAGACAGCATGATTATTGCACAGGTGTGCTTAGGCTGGCCACAATAAAAGGCCACTCTAAAATGTGCAGTTTTATCACACAGCACAATGCCACAGATGTTTTGAGAGAGCATGCAATTGGCATGCTGACTGCAGGAATGTCCACCAGAGCTGTTGCCCGTTAACTTAATGTTCATTTCTCTACCATAGGCCGTCTCCAAAGTTGTTTCAGAGAATTTGGCAGTACATCCAACCGGCCTCACCAGCCCAGGGCTTCCACATCCAGCATCTTCACCTCCGAGATTGTCTGAGACCAGCCACCCGGACAGCTGCTGCAACAATCGGTTTGCATAACCAAAGAATTTCTGCACAAACTGTCAGAAACTGTCTTAGGGAAGCTCATCCGTATGCTCGTCATCCTCTTTGGGGTCTCAACCTGACTGCAGTTCGTTGTTGTAACCGACTTGAGTGGGCAAATGCTCACATTCGATGCCGTCTGGCACTTTGGAGAGGTGTTCTCTTCATGGATGAATCCTGGTTTCCACTGTACAGGGCAGATGGCAGACAGCGTGTATGGCATTGTGTGGGTGAGCGGTTTGCTGATGTCAACGTTGTGGATCGAGTGGCCCATGGTGGCGGTGGGGTTATGGTATGGGCAGGCGTATGTTATGGACAACGAACACAGGTGCATTTTATTGATGGCATTTTGAATGCACAGAGATACCATGACGAGATCCTGAGGCCCATTGTTGTGCCATTCATCCACGACCATCACCTTATGTTGCAGTATAATAATGCACAGCCCCATGTTGCAAGGATCTGTACACAATTCCTGGAAGTTGAAAACATCCCAGTTGTTGCATGGCCAGCATACTCACCAGACATGTCACCCATTGAGCATGTTTAGGACACTCTGGATCGGCGTATACGACAGCGTGTTCCAGTTCCTGCCAATATTCAGCAACTTCGAGAGGCCATTGATAAGGAGTGGACCAACACTCCACAGGCCACAATCAACAACCTGATCAACTCTATGCAGAGGAGATGTGTTGCACTGCGTGAGGCAAATGGTGGTCACACCAGATACTGACAGGTTTTCGGACCCCCCTGGAATACAGTAAAACTGCACATTTTAGAGTGGCCTTTTATTGTGGCCAGCCTAAGGCACACCTGTGCAATAATCATGCTGTCTAATCAGCATCTTGATATGCCACACCTGTGACGTGGGTGAATTATCTCAGCAAAGGAGAAGTGCTCACTAACACAGATTTAGACAGATTTGTGAACAATATTTGAGAGAAACAGGCCTTTTGTGTACATAGAAAAAGTCTTAGATCTTTGAGTTCAGCATATGAAAAATGGGGGCAAAAACAAAAGTGTTGTGTTTATAATTTTGGTTAGTGTATATTGATAGCATATAGTCTACCAGAGCCCCTCCTCCATAAAGAGCTTTCAAGATTATCTTAAAAAAATAAATAAATAAAAATTGCAGTACATAAAATTTCACTTACCACATAAACAGATTAAAGAGAGACGACTGAGGACAATGGTGAATGATTTAGAGATCCTGAGCACCACTGACAAGCATATTATCTTGTAAAATGTGTGGTAAGTACTGTCGTTCTACATATGTATAAATCGCAAATCTCGAAAGTGAAAGTAAAAAGAGATCATGCATTTAAAAGCAGTTTCAATGCCCCGCATATTAATAACTTCTCCCTGATGCCAGCAATTTATATACAGTATAATTACCCAACCATATAACTGCGAGAGACAGTATTGACATACATATTTTCCTAGCATCTCATATTTATTCCCTTTAAGGGTTCCATAGAATACGTCATTTTCTTTCTGAACACGGTCTTGGGATGCAGCGGATTGCATCGTCTATCAGCCCAACTCTAGTCGTGGTAATAAATTACAGAATTTTCATTTTCGGGTGAACTACCCCTTTAATTCTATGGGATCTGAAAACGTCATATGGAGGCCAATAATAAGAGGATCTCTGCTAGTCTGCTGTTGGTGATCCTTATAAGGATTTGGGTGCTTCTGAAAACAAAGGCTGCCTCTCTCTGGAAACACATCGAGTTCCATTTGTCTCTACTCTTAAAAGGCAGTCTCATTTTGTGTCCCTAATGGGGCATATTTTGAAAAATGTATATCCTTAACATCCTCCTGTCATCCACAAACCGTTTGCACACATTCCAACTCATTACAAAATAGTTAACTGCAACTTAAAAAAAAAAAAAAAAAAAAAAAAAGTTTTCAACGACCGTGGAAAAATTTCAGCTTCATTAGGATATATATCCTTTCTTTTGAGAAACAACCTTTGTCCGCTTGTAGCTCAAGACTTGCAGAATAATAATATTCAGATTTTTAAATATTATATTATTTTGCATTATTATTTATAATTTAAATAATTCATTGTTTTAATTATATTATTATATATTACATATTATATACTGTTTTACTTTCTCATTCAAGATTCAAGAGCTTTATTGTCATATGTACTAGTACAATGAAATTCTTACTTTTACGTTTTATGTTTACGTCTTATGTTTACTCCTCTCGAGAATGACAGGGTAGAAAGGGAACAAACATAACTTACAAGGACAATACAAAAATACTTAAGAAAAATTTATAATATACAGTAAAGTGTAATAAACAAAATATAAAAATATTTAGCTAATTTAGCTTTCTCAGTTTTAACTTGTCTGATGTTATGATAGTGTGGTATCAAGGGATAAATAAGAGACATTTTCTAAAGGTTACCCACTTTATTTGTCTAAAAGCTGCAGTTTTACTTGGTTCTAGATCATTTTGAACAATCTCAGTTGAAGAAACAGTAAAACTGGTTCTAGATCATTTTGAACAATCTCAGTTGAAGAAACAGTAAAATTGGTTATAGATCATTTTCAACAATCTCAGTTGAACAAACAGTAAATTCCACTTGTAAATATGGCGCAATGATGTAAAATGTATAAAACAATCAACAAGGAGTGAAAATTATTCTAAATGGCTTTGGAGAGAGTGTCATTCCAAACTTAAAATCCAAGCATGCTTGTGTTCCCTCTGGAGGAGACAGAGTGAAGGATTGTAGCAATGATGTAAAGAAGAGAAAGAGCTCCATACGGGCAAGCGATTCTCCTGGACAAGATCGTTTTCCTTGGGAGGATGAAATAATCTCATGCTTTGACATGTATATACACAACTGTAAAGTATTTTATGTACACTGTGTGCAGAATTATTAGGCATGTTGATATTCTGGTCATATTTTTTTTCCAAACACATTTTACCAATTCCAAACCACATCAGTCTTAATAACTACTGTTAATTTTGTGTTTAATCATTTATATGTGATATATAATTGTCCGTGAAGGCTGGAAGTGAAAAACTCCTTATATTCAGGTGTGCAGAATTATTAGGCATGTTTTCGTTTACAGCTAAAATGAGCCAAAAAAGAGATTTAACCCAGACTGAAAAGTCCAAATTATTAAATGCCCATGAGAAGAATGCAATACTAATGCATTACAAGAATTTGCAAAGTTAAGGCTTGACCATTGGACAGTGAAATGCTTGTTGAGTCTGCATGGTCAGAAAAAAGGTGGAGAAGAAAAGATGCATGTTAACTGCAAAAGAATTAGGAATTAAGGTGAAGAATTAGGTGTGACACCATCAGGAACCGTTTCCAGTTCTCCAGCGCCACCATTTTCCAGAACTGCAACCTACCTGGAGTCTTCAGAAGTACAATGTGTCAGGTTCTCAGAGACTTTGCTTGGTAAAAAATCTAAAAAATGCCCCTGACTTAATAAGAATAACAAGCTGACGTCTTGTGAAATACATGAAGACAGTTTTTTTATATGCTTTAGAGACAGATAAGTTGAGAGTGACTCTTGAAGGACAAGCATCACATCCTCTTGTACCTCTGATTCAAGAATTTATCTTCTAAAATCTGGCAGTAAGTTTTGGGAGTTCATTTTAGTCCATCTCTGCAAGTCAGACTTTTCAGGATAAGAGACTAAACATGAACTCCCAAAACTTACTGCCAGATTTTGGAAGATAAATTCTTGAATCAGAGGCACAAGAGGATGTGATGCTTGTCCTTCAAGAGTCACTCTCAACTTATCTGTCTCTAAAGCATATAAAAAAACTGTCTTCATGTATTTCACAAGACGTCAGCTTGTTATTCTTATTAAGTAAGGGGCATTTTTTAGGATTTTTTACCAAGCAAAGTCTCTGAGAACCTGACACATTGCACTTCTGAAGACTCCAGGTAGGTTGCAGTTCTAGAAAATGGTGGCGCTGGAGACTAAACGGTTCCTGATGTTGTCACACCTAATTCTTCACCTTAATTCCTAATTCTTTTGCAGTTAACATGCATCTTTTCTTCTCCACCTGTTTTTTCTGACCATGCAGACTCAACAAGCATTTCTCTGTCCAATGGTCAAGCCTTAACTTTGCAAATTCTTGTAATGCATTAGTATTGCATTCTTCTCATGGGCATTTAATAATTTGGACTTTTCAGTCTGGGTTAAATATCTTTTTTGGCTCATTTTAGCTGTAAACGAAAACATGCCTAATAATCCTGCACACCTGAATATAAGGAGTTTTTCACTTCCAGCCTTCACGGACAATTATACATCACATATAAATGATTAAATACAAAATTAACAGTAGTTACTAAGACTGATGTGGTTTGGAATTGGTAAAATGTGTTTGGAAAAAAAATATGACCAGAATATCAACATGCCTAATAATTCTGCACACAGTGTATATGTCGAATAAAATGTTCACCTAGATAAAAAACCTGCTCACCTGCTGAGAAAGGAATAAAAGCTTCAGGTTTTTCAAACTGGCCTTGAGCGTTAAGAAAATTCTGTGGGTCAAATGAATGTGGAGCCTTCCACTTGGTCTGATCAAACAGTACTGAGGTCAGGTTAGGAATGATCTGTGTACCCTAAATGTAGAATAAAAAAACATATATTCAGATGATGACATACTAACACCATCTACGGATTAGCATACAAGATTCCACGTGGCATATCATGTACTTTTAAAGTACATTTAAATAATTTAAATTGACATAGTAGTATGATGTGGTTGGCAGACAGTAAAACTAGATAGTTAGTAGATAGTGTATAAATAAAACAAAATACATAAAATACATTAAAATTACACAAGGGTCTGATTTGGTAAGTTTGGTATGTTGATGAAAAGTCAGCTGTGTCATTCTTAAGAAGTTTTACCAAGTTTTGTCATTCATCTTACCTTTGGAATGAAATATCCTTCCAAAATTGTGTCTTCATTGGTCATTCTTGGCACACTAAGTGGCACAACATTGCCCATTCTCTGGACCTCATGGATAACTGCATCAGTGTATGGCATGCTGGATCTGTCATCCATGTTGGGTCGACGTGATCGTCCAACTACTCTGTCTATTTCTTCTTGAACCTTTTCTGAATGTGTAAATATGACATTTAATGTCAAAATTCCATAACATGCATATAACAAATTTAAAGAATTAGTTCACTTCCAGAATGAAAATTTCCTGACAATTTACTCACCCTCAAGTCATCCAAGATGTCTGTGTCTTTCTTTCTTCAGTCGAAAAGAAATTAAGGTTTTTGAGGAAAATATTTCAGGATTTTTCTCCATATAGTGGACTTCAATGGTGGCCAACAGGTTGAAGGTCTAAACTGCAGTTTCAATGCAGCTTCAAAAGGACTCAATACAATCCCAGCCAAAGAATAAGAGTCTTTTCTAGTGAAACGATTGGTAATTGTCTAAGAAAAATACAAATTTATATACTTTTTAACCACAAATGCTCGTCTTGCACTAGTTTGACCTCACGCATTACGTAATCATGCACGTGACGTAGGCGGAAGTACCGACCCAGTGTTTACAAAGAGAATGTGCAAAGAAACTCAAACACCATTTACAAAAGAGGTAAAACAACATCAGATGATTTTGAAGTTGGAGGAGAAGTTTTTCACCCTACCCTACCTTTCTGAACCGAAGTACACAGACGAAGAACTAACCGTGCAAGACTTTTCCAACGTGATTATGCAATGCTTGACGACACGCATGCATATCACGGAGCTAGTGCAAGACGAGCATTTGTGGTTAAAAAGTATAGAAATTTTCATTTTTTTTAAGAAATTGACCGATTGTTTCTCTAGATAAGACTCTTATTCCTTGGCTGGGATCATGTAGAGCCCTTTGAAGCTATTTTAAAACTGCAATTTGGACCTTCAACCTGCTGGGTCCCATTAAAGTCCACTATATGGAGAAAAATCATGGAATGTTTTCCTCAAAATGCTTCATTTCTTTTATACTGAAGAAAGAAAGACATAAACATCTTGGATTACATGGAGGTAAGTAAATTATGAGGAAATTTTCATTCTGGAATTGAATTTCTCCTTTAAGTACATAGGTATTCAGTCTTTCTGGCTTATAGTCTGTATCATCTTACGCTTAATTTGCACTTCACAGTTGATTGGAGCTTTTTACCTTGTATTTCTGGGAATTTCATCATGTATACAAAGGCCCACAGTAGAGTGGTAGATGTGGTCTCAGTTCCTGCCACAAACAAATCAAGTACAGCATATTGCAGACCCTCTTCATGAAATCCTGCTTCCAAATCATCTTTCCTCTATAAAGCACACAGAGACATTACAATCAGCAAAAAGGAATAGGAACAAATTAAACAGGTTAAAGGAAACTCAACAAACTAAATGCGTGGAATATTTCTACATGTTTACCAAATATGTTGTTTGCTAACAAAAACATAATATGTTTATGAAAAGTCATATTTTCACAGGCTGTGATAAAGAATAATAGTACCTTCTGGATCTCAGTAAGATAGCAGTCTATAAAATCTCTGGGCGAGGAGGGGTCCCAGTCTGCATAATGTTTGTCCACCTCTTCCTTAATAAAAGCACGAACTTGATGGAAGCAGGAAAAGAGGTCCTTATGAGGTCCTGGGAAGAGGTCCATAACACGAGGGAAAGCACCGTAAAGCTATAATGGACAAGTAGCAGGTGAATGTGGTTGGGCATCTTTATTTTAATTGTTTAGTTTTCAAATATTGCATTTTGATGCACCTTTAGTGGCAATTCAGCAGTGCCATTGACAGACCACTCACCATCTCATAATTGGAATGAACAAATCAGTACCTGTATCCACACAGACGTTTGTAGTTTAAGGGCTTTAGACATCAGACTGAGCATGTTCAGAAACCTTTGGTCAGTGTACTCAAACCTCCTGCCGAATACCATGGAGCAGATGATGTTGGAGACAGCATTGTTAATAACGTAATGAGGGTCAAATGGCAACCCTAAAAAAAAAAAACATCGACAGGTGAAGCTGGTTTCAGTTTCAAAGTAGATTTTTACATTTTTTGGATGCCCATTTTTTAATCCTAATATTTTTCAATTAAAGTAGTATTTAAGTTAAAAATGCATTTAAAATCCAAGATGAGTAAATACAGATTGGTGCCATCTGGTGGGAGAACCATATACATATACATCAAAAGTTTACATACACATGGCAGAATCTGCAAAATGTTAATTATTTTACCAAAATAAGAGGGTTCAATGCATGTTATTTTTTATTTAGTACTGACCTGAATAAGATGTTTCACATAAAAGACATTTACATATAGTCCACAAAAGAAAATAATAATTGCAATGTTTACTTACACTTAGTTCTTAATACTGTGTTGTTACCTGAATGATCCACAGCTGGTTTTTTTTTTTTTGTTTGTTTAGTGATAGTGGATCATGAGTTCCTTGTTTGTCCTGAACATTTAAACTGGCCACTGTTCTTCATAAAAATCCTTCAGGTCCCACAAATTCATTGGTTTTTCTGCATTTTTGAGTATTTGAACACCTTCCAACAATGATTGTATGATCTTTTTACACTGAGGACAAGTATTACAGAAGGCTCAAATGCTCACTGATGCTTCAGAAGGAAAAACGATGCATTAAGGGGTAAAACCTTTGAATGGAATGAATGTGTGTACATTTTTTATTTTGCCTAAATATCATATTTTTTTCATTTAGTCCTGCCCCTCAGAAGCTACAGAAGATTCTTACATGTTCCCCAGAAGACAAAATATGCTAAATTTTGTCTTCAAAAACAAAACGCTTTCACCCCCGGCTCGTAATGCATAGTTTTTACTTCTGAAGCATCAGTAAACGTTTAAACCTTCTGTAATAGTTTCAGTCCCTCAGTTTATAACAGTTATGCTGAAAGTGTTTAGAAATGCTTATCAGTGTTCATATGACAAAAAAAAAAAAAAAACCTCAGCAAAACTATAACACAACTATAACTGCTGTACTTACCATTGGTATCCATGATGATCTGGTGAAGGAATTTGTACTCTTCCATGATGATGACTTCCAGGCTTCTCTTTCCCACGCCAAAGTATTTAAGCGTACTGAGAGTAAAACGCCTCTGCTGCTTCCAGCTGTAGCCAGTATTGAAAGTTACACCTGTTGCCAGACATTACACAATATGAAAGATGTGATACTTAGGGAGAGTTCTAAAGTTATTTTCCCATCATTAATGCATACCTTGGCACTTGATTATTCTTTTGAGCACATCATTGGTTGGGCGGCCTGTGAAAATGTTTGCTTGATCAATAAGAGCTTTCTTGACCATGCTGTAGGTATTTACAACCACAGTGTTCAAGTTTCCCAGCTGCAAGCTGAAAATGTTGCCATAATGGTCTGACAGCTGTAGGGAAAGAGACAATATAAAAAAAACATGAGGGAAAAAATCTGAAAAATAATCAGGATTGCAAAATATAGCAGACCTCATTTGAAATCACAACGAGAGGCTGTGAATTACCTTAGTTAACTGAATATGTGGTTGTTTAAAATCCAGGCTGAAAATATTCCCAATAAAGGGGAGAGGTGTGGGTCCAGGGGGATAGTTTTTAGGCTTTCTGTTTCTCAACAGGTCTGAGATAAGCAGAAAGATGACGAACATCAGTAATACAGTCCCTGCATCTGTCCACTGCACTGAGGACAAAGACAAGAAAATGTTCTCCAAGACCATTTTCACGCGTTTATCAAGTTCTGCACTGAGAAACGTGACTACGCGAAATGTTACGCTTAAAGTTGTTTACTTCCTGGTTCACTTTTGTTTTCTACAACAACATGACCTGTAATACACCTTTCGGACACCTGGAATTAAGAGAGAGCTATTCGTGAACGAATCGGTGTTTCTGTATGATTTTTTATAGGTAAACGACTCAATGCGTCCATATTTTTTATTTACTCATGTTTAATCTCCTTTGAAGCGCGTGACCGATTTTCTCCTTTGAATGACTGACACTAGCGCGAACAAATAGCATTATAGTCTGAACTGAGGATTTCATTGCCTGAATCTACTGAAGTAACGCCCCCTGGCATAGATCCTTTCTGTACATGCACTTGTTCTTTTGGTGTGTTTTTTTTTATTATCCTCTCTGTATACCCTTTTTCTACTTCTGTTGTGAGATGTATATATTTGTATTAATATGTACATAATTGCAAAAACAACAACCAAAAAATAAAAAATAAAAAAAAATACAGAAGTAACGCCTCCTTCACTGAAAGAAAGTAGATGTTTTGAGTTTGAGGCAAGGTGTACTGAACGAGAATAAAAAAAATAAAATTAACAGCATGATGTAAGTCACGTAAAAATACGTATTCACAAACACACAAAACCTACACGCACAACAATACCGTCGTCAACTCCTTGTGTTACTATTTAGCCATGAGAAAATACCGCAAGTAATCAGTGAATTAATTTACGAATTTAAAAGGATCAAAAAAGAGACCCTGCGGTTTTTTTCTTTTAGTTTTGAGGTAACAATTCATTAGATTTGCTATTTAACACTGTTTTGAAATTGAAAATATGAAATCCAGTGCAAGTTAATGCAGCCTATTATTCCATGTTCTTAAAGACTCAGTTGACCAATGCATCAAAATGTTAAAAATACTGATATAGTAATAGTAGCAATAGCAGGGATCTGTTTCTCCCTCCTTCCTGGAATACTTCTCCACTCCTGTCCTCCTGTTTACTTTAATCAGCAGGGCCTCACAAGTATGTGGAGGGGGCTGCAGTCACTGTGTGAAGGGGGGGCCTGGTATGATTTCACCAGAAGTAGTGCTCACTGCAGAGCCAAATGACCTCCAGCTCCCCCTCTTTGGATGTCCAGCTCCACCTCTGTGGAACTAAATAGGTGGAGTTACGTTTAGCGATAGGGTAAGGGGCAGGGTTGTGGTTGGGGTGTCTACCTCCACCCATTATATACAGCGAGGGGGAGCTAGAGCTCCAGCTCCTCCCATTTGGCTCTGCAGCGAGCACCCTCTCCCCTCTAGTTGCTTTGACCAAATGACGACCCTGTTTCAAAAGCATTATAAAAGCCTTTACAGACTGCAGAAATCAGCACTCTGACATTCTCTGACAAAGGGAATGTGCTATTTTCTTTAACATCATGATTCTGCAATTTATATATGAAAGCTTTGATCTTAAAAGCTGGATCATTTTAGGTTTCGTTTTACTGCTTCTTGTAGATGTCATCAAATACAGGAATCCTTCCAGTTTCCCTCCGGGACCCTGGCCTTTACCATTCCTGGGAAATGTCTTCACTGAGCTAGATTTTAAGAACATGAATAAGGTAGGAGGAAATTGCATAATTTGTTGTTCTGCATGCCAATTTATATTCTTTTTAGATATAATTTTTTCTTGATTAAAAACAGTTGGTGGACATATTATCAGGTTGTCTGTATGTACCTGTTAATACTTTGAATTTCAGTTGGCTAAAGTCTACGGGAACATATTCAGCTTAAGAGTGGGCAGTGAGAAAATAATAATTGTTTCTGGATATAAACTGGCAAAGGAGGCCCTCATTACTCAGACTGATAGTTTTGTTGACCGTCCAATTGTACCTCTGTTTCACAAAGTTTTTAAGGGAATTGGTAAGTGCACTAACCATACTGACCTTTATTCTTAATAAGGTTCATTATTTGCTCAAATAGTACCCATTTAGTTATCAAAATTCTTTCACCTAATTATATTATGAAGGTACAATACTGAGTAATGGATACCTGTGGCGGATGCATAGGAAGTTTGCAGTCTCCCATTTGCGGACCTTTGGAGAAGGGAAGAAAAGCCTTGAACTCAAAATCCAACAGGAATGTGTCCACCTTTGTAATGCTTTTAGGGCAGAAAAGGGTATGGTCTAAATGTCTAATATTAATATTTATATATTTTATATACATAAACATAACATGTTTTTTTTCTCAAACAGGACCTTTTAACCCCATGGTCACCTTAAACAGTGCTGTCTCAAATATCATGTCCTGCTTAATATTTGGACAACGCTTTGAGTATCATGATGAATATTACCAAAGAATTCTGCGTCTTGACAACGAATGTGTTCAGTTAGCAGGATCTCCTAGAGCACAGGTACTGATTCATAATATCATCCTCAGACACTACTTTCATAACCTGTGTGAGTTAATTATACTAAAAAATTGTATTCATCACCCATGATGTCATCTTTTACAGCTGTATAATGTGTGTCCTTGGCTCTTCGAATACTTACCTGGCCCCCACCAGACTATTTTTTCCAACTATAAGCAAATAACAGACTTCCTGAGAGGAGAGATCAGTAAACACAGAGTGGATTGGGACCCTTTAAACCCACGCGACTTAATAGACAACTACCTGACAGAGATGGAAAAGGTAACTAAAGTGGGATTTTATTTTATTTGATAACATTTTTAAAATACAAACAAGGTGAATTTTGAGGCATCTGTTTTATTACTGCCATTTGATCAGTCTAAGGCTGTTTTGATAAGAGAGTTTTTGCATATTTTCCCACTTTTGCAGAAAAAGAGTGACCCTGAGGCTGGTTTTAACATTGAATCATTAGTAGTGACTTGTCTAGACCTAATTGAGGCCGGGACAGAATCCGCAACTACAACATTGCGCTGGGGTCTGCTTTTTATGATGATGTTTCCAGAAACACAAGGTGAGTATTGATTTTCAAGGCCGGAATATCATTTCCATTAAAGAGTTTGTCTAAAAACACACATTATATAAGTAATATTTGTATTTCCCATTCAGAAAAGGTCCAGGAAGAGATAGACAGGGTGATTGGACAGTCACGTCAACCCTGTTTGGCTGACAAAGCAAATATGCCCTACACTGAGGCTGTTATTCATGAGATGCAAAGATTTGGGGATGTTGTTCCACTGGGATTCCCTAAAAAATCTGTTAAAGACACAACACTAGGGGAATACTTCATTCCTAAGGTATGAATTCTGTTCTTTTCTATTTAGAGGTCCTGTCTAGAATAGTGACATTTGCATTCTCTCTTTATTAGGGCACCTCTATTACAGTAAACCTGTCATCAGTCCTGCATGATCCAAAGGAATGGGAGACACCGGACACCTTTAACCCAGGACACTTCCTGAATGAAAATGGCCAGTTTCGGAAAAGGGATGCGTTCATGCCATTTTCAGCAGGTAATGTGCAAACACCATCTGATATAACTTTCAAAAAGTGATATGCTTGTATTACTTTTGTACATACTTTTTAATGACTTTTGAGTCAATAAATGTTTTTTGTCCATACCACATTATGATTTTTAACTTCAGCTGATGGCACTGTTCACAGGTAAGCGAGCGTGTTTGGGAGAGCAGCTGGCTCGTCAGGAGCTCTTTTTATACTTCACCTCCCTGCTGCAGCAGTTCACCATCTCCAAATGTCCAGGAGAGGAACTCAGTTTGGAGGGAGAGATATGGTTCACGTATGCTCCTTCTCCCTACCGTATGTGCGTGTCCTCACGTTAGAGGATACTTTTACTAGAGGATACTAGAGGATATTTTTGTAGCATGTTTCTGTTATAATATAATATTATTATAGAATATCTACTACCAAGTATGTACATATTCATTCTTTATTCTTTCATTAAGTAGGCTTCACATTTTTTTAATACTAATACCTATTTGTGCTAAACATGTATATCTAATGTATTAATAAAAACTGTATACTGTATATGACTTACTGAGTGTTTGTTTTTATGTTTACAGTGCTGCCTAAAAGTTTGTGAACCCTTTAGAATTTTTTATATTTCTGCATAAATTTGACCAAAAAGTTAATCAGATTTTCACACAAGTCCTGAAAGTTGACAAGGAGACCCCAATCAAGCAAATAAGATGAAAATACACTGACCAAAGTTATAAACGCAACACTTTTATTTTTGCCCCCATTTTTTATGAGCTGAACTCAAAGATCTAAGACTTTTTCTATGTACACAAAAGGCCTGTTTCTCTCAAATATTGTTCACAATCTGTCTAAATCTGTGTTAGTGAGCACTTCTCCTTTGGCGAGATAATCCATCCACCTCACAGGTGTGGCATATTAAGATGCTGATTAGACAGCATGATTATTGCACAGGTGTGCCTTAGGCTGGCCACAATAAAAGGCCACTCTAAAATGAGCAGTTTTATCACACAGCACAATGCCACAGATGTCGCAAGTTTTGAGGGTGCGTGCAATTGGCATACTGACTGCAGGAATGTCCACCAGAGTGCCCGTGAATTGAATGTTCATTTCTCTTCCATAAGCCGTCTCCAAAGGCGTTTCAGAGAATTTGGCAGTACATCCAACCGGCCTCACAACCGCAGACCACGTGTAACCACACCAGCCCAGGACCTCCACATCCAGCATCTTCACCTCCATTATCGTCTGAGACCACCCACTCAGACAGCTGCTGCAACAATCAGGTTGCATAACCAAAGAATTTCTGCACAAACTGTCAGAAGCCATCTCAGGGAAGTTCATCTGCATGCTCATCGTCCTCATCGGGGTCTCGACCTGACTGCAGTTCGTTGTCGTAACCGACTTGAGTGGGCAAATGCTCACATTCGATGGCGTCTGGCACTTTGGAGAGGTGTTCTCTTCACGGATGAATCCCGTTTTTCACTGTACAGGGCAGATGGCAGACAGCATGTATGGCATCGTGTGGGTGAGCGGTTTGCTGATGTCAACATTGTGGATCGAGTGGCCCATGGTGGCGGTGGGGTTATGGTATGGGCAGGTGTATGTTATGGACGACGAATGCAGGTGCATTTTATTAATGGCATTTTGAAAGCACAGAGATTCTTTCTTTCTTATTTTTAAGGTGAAATTAGAGTCCATTTGTTCAGATGTGTTATCAATCAAAAGGATGACTTTCAAGTGTCAGTGTATGCCCTGTTTTAATTAAAGAACAGGAATCTATCAAAGTCTGATCATGTTTATGAAAGTGAATCATGGACAAAGCAGATCTCTGAAAACCTTAGAAAAAGAGTTGCTCATTGCTCATCGTTGCTCATCCGGCTAGAAAAGGTTACAAAACCATCTCTAAAGAGTTTGGACTCCACAAATCCACAGTCAGACAGTTTGTTTACAAATGGAGGAAATTCAAGACCACTATTACCCTCCCTAGGAGTGGTTGACCAATAAAGATCACTCCAAAGCAAGACTTTTAATAGTCTGCAAGGTTGCAAGGGATCTCAGGGTAACTTTTAAGCACATTAAGGCCTTTCTCACATTGGTTAATATTAATGTTCATGAGTCCATCATCAGAAGAACAATGAACAACCATGGTATGAATGGCAGAGTTGCAAGAAGAAAGTTACAACTGCTGTCGGTGTGCAGTTTGCTAAAGATCATGTGGACAATCAGAGGGCTACTGGAGAAATGTTTTGTGGATGAATGAGACCAAAATAAAACGTTTGTGTTTAAATGAGAAGTATTATGTTTTGAAAAAGAAAAACACTTCATTCCAGCATAAAAACCTTACTCCATCTGTGAAACATGGTGGTGTTAGTATCATGGTTTGGGCCTGTTTTGCTGCATCTTGGCCCGAATGGCTTGCCATCATTGATAGAACAATAAATTCTGAATTATACCAGCAAATTCTAAACGAAAATGTCAGGACATCTGTCTGAGAACTAAATCTTAAAAGAAAGTGGGTCATGCAGCAAGACAACGACCACAAGCACACAAGTCCTTATACCAAAAAATGGTTAAAGAAGAACAAGGTTAATGATTTGGAATGCCTGAGTCAAAGTCCGGACTTCCAATAATTAAACTGAAATGTTGTGGAAGCAGGGTTATCACAGGGTTCGAGTGTTTCTGTACTGAAGAATGGGCTAAAATTCCTACAAGCTGTTGTGCTGGACTGATCAGCAGTTACAAAATATGTTACCTGCAGTTACTGCTTAAAGAAGGGGTCACACCAGATACTGAAAGCAAAGATTGGGTTCTCTTTGTCAACTTTCAGGACTTGTGTGAAAATCAGATGATGTTTTGTGCAGATGATATTTTGTGCAGAAATGTAGAAAATTCTAAAGGGTTCACAAACTTTCAAGCAGCACTGTATGTAAATAAATTACAACTGGGCAAACCATTTGTCATAAATATCTCTTTTCAAAATGCAAAATAAGACAAAGGGGACTTGTTATTTCCTCTACCACCATGATCCTGCACTTGATATATGACAGCTTTGATTTTAAAAGCTGGATCATTTTCTTTTGTATTTCTGCTTCTTGCTGATTTTATCAAAAATAGGAATCCTTCTAACTTCCCTCCAGGACCATGGCCTCTGCCTTTCCTGGGAACTGTCTTCACTAAGATGGATTTTAAAACCATGAATAAGGTAGAAGCTAAATTTATTTATTTATTTTCATTTGCATGTCTGCTACTTTACTGTCAATCTGTCTACTTTTAGAGATGGTTTCATTTATTGTCCTGTTTCTGGACTTGGAAATGGTCTTATTTATTGTCTTTTTAAACTTTCATTTGTATTAATGGATATAAACAAAATAAATAATTTCATTTTCAGTTGGCTGAAGTCTATGGGAACATATTCAGCTTAAGAGTGGGCAGTGAGAAAATGGTAGTCGTGTCGGGATATAAAACAGTAAAGGAGGCCCTCGTTACTCACAATGACAGTTTTGTTGAGCGTCCAATTATCCCTCTGTTTCACAAAGTTTATAAGGGAATTGGTAAGTACACTGACCATACTGACCTTTATGGCTAAAATTAAACCAAATGTATTCTCAAACAGAGCTGGTGATTTCCTAATGATAATCAAATTTCATCTTAATGTCATAGGTTTAACAATGAGTAATGGATACGTGTGGCGGTCACATAGGAAATTTGCTGCCATACATTTGAGGATGTTTGGAGAAGGGAAGAAAAGCCTTGAGCACAACATCCAGCAAGAGTCTGTTTTTCTTTGTGATGCTTTTAAGGCAGAAAAGGGTATGGTGAAAATGTCTCACTACCTGGAGAATTTTAATTCAGTGTTGCAAAGAAGAATGAAAACAATTAGCAACTTAAGAAATCTCTGTTGGTTTCACCCAAACAGGACCTTTCAACCCTATGACCATCATAAGCGGCGCTGTCTCAAATACTGCTGCCTGTTTGGCATTTGGTCAACGCTTCGACTATCATGATGAGTGTTACCAAAGAATCCTGCGTCTTGACAATGAATGTGTTCAAATAGCAGGATCTCATAGAGCACAGGTACTGATTCATAATATCCTTAGACACTGCTTTCATAAATCTGTATTCATTATCGACTGTGTCATCTTTTACAGCTGTATAATTTGTGTCCTTGGCTCTTGGAATACTTACCTGGCCCCCACCAGACTATGTTTTCAAACTATAAGAAGATCAAAGACTTCCTGAGAGGAGAGATCAGTAAACACACCGAGGACTGGGACCCTTTAAACCCACGTGACTTTATTGACAGCTACCTGGATGAGATGGAAAAGGTACAGTAAGTAAAGTTAAAATTTTCTTTTTAAATTTGCATTTTGAATAATTATATATTTTTTTTTTTCCCACAGAAAAAGAGTGACCCCGAGGCTGGTTTTAACATGGAAGGGTTAGTTATATCTTGCCTAGATGTGATTGAGGCTGGGACAGAGACCACTGCTACTACGTTACGCTGGGGTCTGCTTTTTATGATCAAATATCCAGAAATACAGAGTGAGTGGGGTTTTAATTTTTAAAGAATACACATATTATCATCACATTGTTACCACTTCAGGACTAACTTGTATTTCCCATTCAGAAAAGGTCCAGGAAGAAATAGACAGGGTGATTGGACAGTCACGTCAACCCTGTTTGGCTGACAGAGCAAATATGCCCTACACTGAGGCTGTTATCCATGAGATACAAAGACTTGGAGATATTGTTCCACTGGGATTCCCTAAAAGAGCTGTTAAAGACACAACAGTAGGAGGATACTTCATTCCTAAGGTATGAATTCTATTCTATTCTATTCTGTTGAAGACTTGTCCAAGTTTAGTCTTGATTGAATACATAGACAATGATCTAATTTTTGCATAAAATTCAATCAGTCAATCAGTCATTGTTGATTGCTACACAAATCAGTAGTTTTCATTCTCTCTTTTTTAGGGCACTGCTGTTTCAACAAACTTGTCTTCAGTCCTGCATGATCCAAATGAATGGGAGACACCAGACACCTTTAACCCAGGACACTTCCTGGATGAAAATGGCCAGTTTCGGAAGAGAGATGCATTCCTGCCTTTTTCAGCAGGTAGTATTTTATAGATGGTTTGCACTTATGTCACATTTTGGTCAGTTACCCGGATGCGCAACCATATTGGAGATACTCGGATGTAAACAACAGCATTGATTGCTTGGTTAATGTACCACTGAATACATTTCTGCTAATTTATGCTGTCTAAACCATGGAAAAAACATGTGGAAGCTGCTGAATCATATAGACAAGGACTTAGTAAACAGGAAAGGGTGCAATATTTTGACAAACCAAAATTAATAGGTGGTAAAGATACGTACGAGCAATATTAATTAAGATAATAGCTTAATATTTCACCTACCTGACAGGAAATTATAGAAACAAACATGAATGTTGTCAAGATTCTTGCCCTGGAAATCCTGGTTTAGTTTGGCCAACCACAAATGCCTTTTGTTTTTCAGACAGTTTTCATTAATTTGTTACCAGTGTGAAAGTGTGTGAAAACCAAAATGTTTTTCTCGGTCTGACAAATTAGTACAGCCCGAAACATGACAAAAACTGACCATTTTCAGCAGCAATAATCAGCTAAATTTGCTAGTTCCGTTCGATTCAGTGTCACTGTTTATGTTCAGTGACATTCACAAAGGAATGACATGGAAACACTCTATAAACATTTACATTGAAGTCAGTTGTGAAATCAAGTATGTTTGTGAGAGTGGTGTGAATGTACTCTCAGGCTGTTTTACTTTACACAATGTTTCAAATTTACAACCAAGTCAGTGAAATTGGTGAATTGTTTTTGTTTGACTTTACAATGCTTCAAATGAGAGATGATAATTAGGATTAACTGACTGACTTGAATGAATTGGATTTTATAACACTACATGTGAGAGAGGACATTTTTAGGATGTACTAATTCACTAAAATGAATTGAATTTCACTGCAGTGAGAGATGAGCATTTTGTCAGATAATAAAAACAGTCTTGCTTGTTTTCTCATTATACTCGTACACATTATAGCTTGTTACTGGAAAACATTACTACATTACTTTGAAAACAGCTGAACTAATGTTGAAAAAAATGCACCTATAGGTAAATATAATGTCATAATTTTAGTCAGTTACATGCCAAGTTTTCTCTAGCCACAATGTGATGTTTAACTTTGCATTCTTGCATCTGTTCACAGGTAAGCGAGTGTGTTTGGGAGAGCAGCTGGCTCGTCAGGTGCTCTTCCTGTTCTTCACCTCCCTGCTGCAGCAGTTCACCATCTCCAAATGTCCAGGAGAGGAACCCAGTTTGGAGGGCGAGTTATGGTTCACATATGCTCCTGCTCCCTACCGCATCTGCGTGTCCTCACGTTAGAACAAAACAAGTCAGTAAAATTAGACATAAAGTATGTTTTCTTGAATGCTTATTTATTCAGGAACAAAGGCCCTATAGAAGCAAGTGCTCTGTACAAGCAAGTACCCATATGGCACATTACACACATTAATACTATGTTTTAGCTGCCGTGTTATGTGTTGTTTTGCATTAAGAAACATGCTCTCCAACTAAAACACTTTTGTCACAACTGCACAGATGTTCTTATCTGTTGTCAGCATGTGTGCATATGGTTTATCTATTTCTTACTTACGTAATTCAACTGTGTAATTCAGTCATTATTTACAACTTGTTCCTGGTAGAGGTTCTTTTGGAATGTAGAAGGTTCACAAAGAGGTTGAATAGGGGCTCTGTTTTTGTTGGAAACTACAGCATGAACTATAAACACTGATTACATAACAGGTTCACATAAAGGCTCCCACACTGCTCGTTTGGCCCCTTGCTCCTTAGATTCACAGTAACTCTCTTTTTAGATAAACAGTGCACATGATGTCTCTCTCTCTCACACACACACACACACCCTGTTCGCAACAGCCCGGCTACAATAAGTTGGTTTACTTCAGAGTCGGCTGCCTATAGACTCAGCCATGATTTTATATTCCTTGTATGAGTGCCTGGATTTTAAAAGCTGCTTGTTTTTAATTTGTTTATTGCTGCTGGTTATAGATTTGATAAAACATAAAAATCCAGCAAATTTTCCACCAGGACCCTGGCCGCTACCTATCCTAGGAAATGTCTTCACTGATGTTAACTATAAAACTGTGGACCAGGTGAGGCACTCATGAATTTATTGCAAGACTGAAATTATAATATAACATTATAATTATAACATTATAAGATATTGCAAATTTAATATATAATACAACCATAATATTATAATTTTTATATATTTTTAAAAATCATATAAATACAGAATGCCATGATTTTTTTGTATTTTTAATGTGCTACTTGATTAGTAATTTTTTTTTTCTAGCTGATTGAGAAGTATGGGAACATCTTCAGTGTCAGAAATGGAAGTGATAAAATAGTGTATGTGTCTGGGTTTAAAATGGTGAAGGATGTTTTGATCACTCAAGGGGAAACCTTCACTGACCGCCCTGTTTCACCTTTGTTCGACACACTTTATAAAGGCCGAGGTAAGTAACTATACTTAACAATCTAACAATAGCATGTATGTTAAAGAAAAGACAAAGTGTTTGTTTATAATGCACTTACTGTATATATAAAGTGAAAGTAGCAGGATAATTGGTGATAACTGCCATAAAACTATATGGTTTTACTGCAGATAAGCAAAGTGTTCTTGCAAAATATTGATGCGAATAATTTTGAGTCTAGAGAAACATCCTCGCTGATTGTACAGTAGGTCTAAACATAATTTTCTTCCATTGTCTTTGACGCCGACCCCTGACTGAGAAAGGGTTGTCCTTTAACAATGGCTATTCATGGAGGAAACAACAGCAGTTTTCCATGAGTCACCTGAAGAACTTTGGAGAGGGAAGGAAGACTCTAGAAGAATATGTTCAACGAGAGTGCTACTTCCTTGGTGGAGCCTTTAAGGAAGAGCAGGGTAAGAGCCCACCTACATCTACAATCTATTGAATCTATGTTCTGGAGGAACCTTTAACATCCCTTCCAATGCACGAAAGGTATTTTTATACTGGAAAATGGTTCTTTAGATTATTGATATGTACTTTAATCTAATAAACACATGGTTCTTTTGAGAACTGTTCACTGCAAGGTTCTTTGGGGAAGCCAAAATGGTTCTTCTAAGGCAGTAGTTTTCAAACTGGTCCTGCGAGTACCCCCAACACTGCATATTTGACACACCCAAATTTTGTTGTCACTACTAATGAGCTGATAATGAGGGAGACACAGAAAACATGCAGTATTGGGGGTGCTCGCATGACCCGTTTAAAAACCACTGTTCTAAGGCATCACTGCGAAAACCCCCCTTTGGAACCTTTATTTTTAAAAGTGAAATCACACTTTAATATGTAGAACAGTTTTCACTAACTTATAACTTTTATGAAGTGTCTTATACCAAAATATTCTGTGAATATACAGTGCCTTGCGAAAGTATTCGTACCCCTTATTTTTTATTTTTTTTTACATATTATGTTGCTGCCTTATTTTAAATTGCTTTAAATTACATTTTTCTCACATCAGTCTCCATTAATCATAATGGAAGATGCTTGGAGCAACTAGGACTCTTCCTACAGCTGGCCTCCTGGCCAAACTGAGCAATTGATGGAGAAGGGTCTTGGTTATACTGGTGACCAAGAAGCTGATGGTCACTCCAGTTGCGCTCCATGATCATATATGCAGATAGGTGAAAATTACAGAAGGACAAACACCACTGCAACACTCCACCAATCTGGTCTTTATGGCAGCGTGACCAAACTCAATCCTCTCCTCAGTGAAGACACATGAAAACACACTTGGAATTTGCAAAAAAGCACCTAAAGGACCCTCAGACTGTGAGAAACAAGATTCTCTGGTCTGATGAACCTCAATTCCAAGCATCATGTTTGAATGAAACCAGGCACTGCTCATCACCTGCATAGTACCATCCCTAAAGTAAAGTGTGCTGGTAGCAGCCTCATGCTGTGGGGCTGTTTTTTAGTGGCAGGGATCGAGGAACTCGTCAGAGTGAAAGAAAAGCTCAATGCACCAAAATATAGAGACAGCCTTAATGAAAACACAGTCCAGAGCATTGAGAACCTCAGACTGGGCAGAAGGTTCACCTTCCAACAGGACAATGACCCTAAGAACCCAGCAAGAGTGGCTTATAGACAACTCTGTGAATGTCCTTGAGCGGGTCAGTTGGAAGCAATCAAATATTTCTGGAGAAACCTGAAAATGTCTGCCAGCCCCCATCCAAGCTGACAGAGCTTGAGAGGTGAAGATGTGACGCGAAAAATGGCAGATAATTGCCAAATGCAGATGTGCAACCCTTCATCATACCCAAAAAGATTTCAGGCTGTAAAGGTGCTTAAGCTAAGTACTGTGTTAAGGGTATGAATACATATGCAATGTATCACAGTTTTTTTTTTAAAACAAATTTATTGTGACCATTCTGTTTTTGCTTTGTCATTATGGTGCATGGAGTGTAGATTGATGTGGAAAAAAACAGTTTAACATAAGGCAGCAACATAACAAAACATAAAAAAGGCACTGTACATCATTCTGTCATTGTCATTACCTTGTCACACAGGCTGCCCATTTAACCCTCTGGTAAAAATCAACAATGCAGTGGCTAATGTTATTGGTAGCCTGGTGTTCGGCCATCGATATGAGTATGATGATGTTGATTTCCAGAAGCGTCTACAAATGAGCGCAGAGTCAGTGTTTCTTACCGGATCTGTGTGGAACCAGGTAGCGTCATTGAAAATATAACATGTAAAAGAGCACTTAAATACTTTCATATATGATAAAACTTGTGTTTAGTGAATGATTTTGTTCAAATATAGGTGTACAAAACATCAAAGCTTAAAGTGCAGTATCACCATGCAAATTCCGCATCATTTTAACAAATCTTTCATGTTTTGTTTTTTTAATTAAAGCTGTATGATGCCTTCCCTGGTATAATGAAATGGTTGCCAGGACCTCATCAGACAATAATCTCAAACTATCAAGAATTAGCAAAGTTCTTAAAAGGAAAGGTAGAGCAACACAGAGAAGACTGGGACAGCAACAATCCGAGAGATTATATTGATGCCTACCTGACAGAAGCAGAGAAGGTAATACATCATTTTGAGTTCTGCATCAACAACAGGTGATGTACTCAAGTATATTCTGGATTCTTGAGCAAATTACTGCTACATATTCATGTCCTTGTGCTTCATTTTGGGCCTTAGAAGAAGAATGACACCGAAGCAGGGTTTACAATTGACAGTCTGGTTTGGTGCATGGTAGATTTGTTCGAGGGCGGAACTGAAACAACGACCAACACACTCCGATGGGCTCTGCTTTACATGATCAAGTACCCTGATATTCAAGGTATGATAATATTATGTACTTAAAGATAGTTTACCTAAAAATGAAAATTCTGTCATTTTACGGGTGAGTCATTCTACACCTTCTTCAGAACACAAATTAAGTTATTTTTAATTAAATCCGAGAGCTTTCTGACCCTGCATAGACAGCAATGCAACTACTACAGTCAAGGCTCAAGTTCAAGACAGTGTTCTCAAAATGTTTCCTTATCTAGAGAAGGTCCGGGCAGAGGTTGACCAGGTGATTGGCTCCCGTCCACCGACTATGTCCGATAAGGCAAACATGCATTACACCAATGCTTTCATTCATGAGGTTCTCAGAAAAGCAAACCTTGTGCCTCTAAATATGGCTAGAACTGCGAGAAAGAACACAACTCTGGGAGGATATTTTATACCAAAGGTGAAAGAAGAATGTTGTGTAATTTTAATATTTTAATATTTCATTATTAGTTTTAAATAACACTAACTTAACCACTTCCTGTGCTGCATTAAGGGGACTGTGATGATCACTAATCTGACATCAGTGCTGTATGACAAAAATGAATGGGAAACACCAGACACCTTTAACCCCGGACACTTTCTTGACTCTGAGGGCCAGTTCTGCAGGAGAAACGCCTTCTTCGCCTTCTCAGCAGGTTCAGTTGATCCGTTGTCTATTTATGCTGTACCATACCTGTAAAACATATGACTGCAAAATATGTAATTCAGCCAAGTAATTCAACTGTGATCGACTGACAGGCAAAAGGCAGTGTCCAGGAGAGCACCTGGCTCACATGGAGCTGTTTATCTTTCTCACCATCTTCCTGCAGAGCTTCAGTTTCACCCCTCCTCCTGGTGTGGAGCCCAGTCTGGAGAGTCAGGTGGGCTTCACACAAGCCCCTCTACCATACAAGCTCTGCGCTCATCCGAGATAAATGGTGCCAAATCTTGCGGTTTGAAGTGTTCGCAGTGTAGCAACTTATATGCAAGAAATGTCAACCACAGCTTCATTTTGTTCACTGTTACACTTTGGGACTTTTTTTTTTCTAAATATGCAAACTAATACATATGTGACCCTGGACCACAAAACCAATCTAAGTAGCACGGGTATATTTGTTGCAATAACCAAAAATACATTATATGGGACAAAATTATTGATTTTTCTTTTATGCTAAAAATAATTAGGATATTAAGTAAAGATCATGTTCTGTGAAGATATTTTGTAAATATATCAAAACTTAATTTTTGATTAGTAATATATGTACATTGCTAAGAACTTCAACTTGTACAACTGGACAACTTCAAAGAAAATTTTCTCAATATTTAGATTTGTTTACACCCTCAGACTCCAGATTGTCAAATAGTTGTATCTCGGCCAAATATTATCCTATTCTAACAAACCATACACTTATTTATTCAGCTTTTAGGTGATGTATAAATCTCAATTTCAAAACACTGACTCTTATGACTAGTTTTATGGTCCATGCTCACATAGATTTACAAAATCCATTTAATGTACATTTACAAAATGTACATCATGCTTGAGAATTCCAAATACTAGACTGTTTTTGTTGCTGTTGTTTTTTTTAGTATTTTGCCATAATACCCCACCATTACATAGATTATGATCAGTACTTTAAAAACAGGAAATGTGCTTTGGCCTTAAACACTTGCATTCAGTCTACACATAGAAAGAATTTGTTCTGTCTGAAAAGAGAACATTTGTTACAATATGGGAACCCTTTTAGAACCTCTGTTCAGCTCTCTATGCATTATTACTTTCCTTCCTACAACATCTATTGATTATGCTTAACTTTATGAATATGTGCTTGCCATCCTTCTCACCATTTAGTACTTACCTTTTGAGATCCAGCTTTTCACACTGAGAACAACTAAGGGACTCATATGCAACTATTACAGAAAGTTCAAACACTTTTTCCACATTCTCCAGGAGGAAAAATGATGCATTAGGAGATCAGGGTAAATTTAACTTATTTTGTCTTCTGGGAAACATACAAGTATCTTCTGTAGTTTCTGAAGGTAAGTATTAAATGAAAAAAGATATTTAGGCAAAATAGGAAAAATGTACACATCTTCATTCTTTTCAAAAGTTTTCACCCCCAGCTCTTAATGCATTGTGTTTCCTTCTAAAGCATCAGTAAATGTTTGAACCTTCTGTAATAGTTGCATATAAGTCCCTCAGTTGTCTTTTAGTGTGAAAAGATGGATCTCAAAATCATACAGTCATTGTTGGAAAGGGTCCAAATACACAACATCTATAGTTCCCATTTTTTTATGGGTACATTCCACAGGCTTGTTTCCTCATGGGGACCAAAAAATGTCCCCACAAGGTCAGAATTTATTGGTATTACTACATAATGTAGAAATTCCAGGTACACACAGCTGTGTTTCTATCATTTTATTATTTATCTTTACCCTGTCTATCTGTATTGAAAAATTGAGTCATGTACCTTTGTGATTTAGAAATCTTATCTTATTTTTAAACCTAGACATGTAACCTTTCCCTGAGTGACAATTAGTTCACTGTATTGATTGATTTAAAAGCTATAGACATACATTTAATCTACACTCTTAGAAAAAAAATGGGGCGATACCTTTTAAAGGGCACTAATATACACTCTAGGTACTAATATGTACTTTTAAAGCACTAATATGTACTTTTAAGGTACTAATATGTATGGGGAAAATAATTTACAAAAAATGTATGTTTTATCTTTTGTGCCTTTGGGTACTGCCCCAGTTTTGTATGGAAAGAGTTTTGGACAGACCAGTCCAGGTTATACTATTCAAATAAACTATCATGTTTCTGAACTGAGTACACTATTAATTTATCTGTCAATGACCTCCAAAACCTACAGTATGAACAGGAACACAGTCAAAACATTTGTGTTTTGTACTGACATCTTTTGTCCTCTATTTGCACCGCAAACCAAAGAGCAAATATAGCCCTGGATGACTGAGAGTGAGAGTGGGGAGGGTTCAGTCACTAACACTGTGGCAAACGTCAAGCTTGGTTAAAAATTATCCTGCAAGGCTACTTGTCTCCCTCATGCTGCAGAGAATAACTCATGAATGTCATATTGTACATTTCATACTCACACAACAGGAGTTATCTAGTCCAACAAGATCTTGTGTAACTCCAAGTCCATTGTCTGTTAAAAACATTATAGCTATGTAGACAAATGTGAGGGGAGTGGCAGGCTGAACAGATGGACAAAGGCTGCCTGTTCAACATACAATCTGCAAATCTCACATTATGCTTCTTCGCCCGTCATGGCGTTAACTGCAATTCTCGAGATTCTTGATTTTAAGGGACTATTGCTCGTCATAGTGGCTTTTCTCTTGGTGGCAGACTACGTGAAGAACAGAAAGCCACCAAATTACCCACCCAGCCCTGTCTCTCTTCCATTCCTAGGAAATGTCTTCAACATTGACTCCAAGGAGCCACATATATATCTGACAAAGGTGAGGAGACAATATTGACACTTCTGGGTTGATAGGACACTGTGTTTTAATATATATATACATATATATATAAAATAGTAAGATTATGTGATAGTGGATATCACTTTTACTGACATATACAGCTGTCTGAAAAGGTTTAATTTTATAATAATGGATAAAATGGTGCATGTCTTCCAATCCTGCTAGCAGTTTGCTGACAAAAAGTATTTATGAACTCAGTGGTTTGCGTTAGTTCCAGTCACATGGTTTAAGCTTCTGAAATGTTGTTTTCCTCACAGCTAGGCCACACCTACAACAATATATTCAGCCTGCGATTAGGAAGAGACAAAGTAGTCTTCATCACTGGTTATAAACTAGTGAAGGAGGCGCTGGTGACTCAAGCTGAAAACTTTGTGGATCGGCCCTACAGTCCTGTGCAATGGCGAGTCTACTCAGGCAATGGTGGGTCAAACGGTTATGACCTATCACAAGAGTTCAGGAAGAAGCATTGTTCATTCTGAACCTGGAGAACCAACCCCCCTTTATTAAGGGGGAAGTTCACTTCCAGAACAAAAATTTACAGATAATTTACTCACCCCCTTGTTATCCAAGTTGTTTGTGTCTTTTTTTTCTTCAGTCGTAAAGAAATTATGTTTCTTGAGGAAAACATTACAGAATTTTTCTCCATATAGTGGACTTCAATGGTGCCCCCAAGTTTGAACTTCAAAGGGCTCTAAACGATCCCAGCCGAGGAAGAAGGGTCTTATCTAGCGAAACGATTGGTCATTTTCAAAACAAACTGACAGCTCATATACTTTTTAACCTCAAATGCTCATCTTGTCATGTCTCTGCGATGAACATGCATAGTCTGTGTAATCTGGGTAAATACAGTTAGGGTATGTCGAAAAACTTCCGTCCTGTTTTCTTCTTCAACATCAAAATCAAAGTCGCTGTTTTACCTTTTTTTGTAAAGGCCGCTCGATTTTTTTTGCATGTTCACTTTGTAAACACTGGGTTGGTACTTCTGCAGTGATGTAGGACGATTTTGAAGTTGGGGAAGAAAATGAGATGTGAGTTTTTCGACATCCCCTAACTTTATTGACCATATTAATCCGGAAAAAGTTCACGCAGACCTAGACAAGACGAGCGTTTGAAGTTAAAAAAAAGTATATAAATTCTCAATTTGTTTAGAAAATGAAAGATCGTTTGGCTAGATAAGACCCTTCTTTCTCGGCTGGGATTGTTTATAGCCATTTGAAGCTGCATTTGAACTGCATTTTGGAAGTTCAAATTTTGGGGCACCATTGAAGTCCATTATATGGAGATAATTTCTAAAAAATTTTCCTCAAGAAACAATTTCTTATTGACTGAAGAAAGAAAGACACGAACATCTTGGATGATAATGGGGTGAGTAAATTATCTGTAAATTTTTGTTCTGGAAGTGAACTTCTCCTTTAACAAAACACAAACATTCCTTTAAATTGTGAAACCCAAGTAGTTACATCATTTGGATCTGTTATATTTCAAAATAAATATTTAAGTAAGTATTTTTAACCGTCCCGAACTGTTTACACATGTCCTAAAACTTGGCAAAACCGTTGCAAAAAGTCCTTGAATCAAGTGAATAGAAAATAACACAGCTCAATCATCATCTTCTGATGTTTACATACAAAGTCTCACTGATTATTTGCTGAGGAAAATGCTGAAACACGATTACATACTGATTTTTTGTGTCAGCTGGACTCTTCTTCAGCAATGGTGAAATGTGGAAGAAGCAACGGCGTTTTGCTCTGTCAACACTGAGGAACTTTGGATTGGGAAAGAAAACAATGGAGCTGGCCATCTGTGAAGAGAGCCGTTTCTTGCTAGATGAAATCGAAAAACAGAAAGGTACACAATACCAAGTTTGCACGTATCAAGCCAGGACCTTGCTCGCTAATCTAAGCATAGCTCTCCAGAGAATGGCTACACTTCCAATCAGAAGTCGAAAAAGCAAAGTATAATATTTGTGATAAGCTAAACATGTTGAAATAGAGGTGTCACTGCCAATATGACAAAGCATTTTAATTTAACAGATCGTTAAAAATCACAAACACGATTCAAATATCAACGTGATTCTGTTCCTACATTACAATGATTCATCTGCTGTTTGATTCCTCAACCTTTCTTTTCCGTGCAGCGTACGACCAGTGTGATTTGATCATTCACATCTGCGTTTGTGCTGCCGCTGACCTAAAGAGAGCCATTGCCATTTAGACTATATGAATAATGTATATAAAGTTTCACTGTCTTTTCAGACACACAGTTCATTTTTTCTGTGTTACAAACATTCAAATAATCACAGAAGTACTGGGATAAAAGTTCATAGTCCGGATATAAACTCTGATATGTATGGTAGAGATCAAAATAGAGTAAATCATCTTTTTGAAAGTTCATTTGACAATACAAATAATGTTAAAGATTGATCGATTATGTCGTTATGCCAGTAGGTGGGGAAAGGTATTTGTCTTTGATCATTCATTCAAACATACTGATTCATCCAGTAATGAACCAAGTAAATCTTGAGTGAATCACTGAATCATTCACATATAAATAGGCCTACATGTGATTTTGTTTAGTTGTCTAATGTTTTTTTTTTTCTTCAGAATCGTAAGAGAACCACAATTTCCATTAAAAAAAATATAAAAACCCAGAATCACGCAGCTCTATTTTGTGAATACGTATGTAAGTGAATTTTGTTTTTTATGTAGCCGGTTGATTTTTGTTCATGGTATTCAGCTACAACTAAATGTTTAGCAAAAAAGAAACTGAATAAATATCCTTGATATCATCTTTTATTCACATTGGAATCAAAACTGGGAATCGAAAAGAATCCGAATCGATAAGCGGAATCGGAATTGATAAAATTCTAACGATACCAAACCCTATTACAGGACTCATGTAGTTTTTGTCCTTCTCAGGAGCTGCTTTTGACCCAACCATCCTGTTCAACAATGCTGTTTCCAATATCATCTGCCAAATGGTGTTCGGCCAGAGATTTGATTATGCGGACCACCAATTCAGGACAATGCTAAAATATATATCTAAAAGCATTCAATTAGAGGGATCCATTTGGGGCCAGGTAAATAGATTTTTTTCTTTCTAATGAACATCCTTTGATAAACACTATATAGCACTATATATCCTGAGGTTGGATTAATTCTGGTCATGCAGCACTACAGACACATGAGTGAATAAAATCGTTTTCCTTTCAGCTCTATGAAGCATTTCCAGCTATTATGAAGCATCTTCCTGGGTCACACAATGACATGTTCAGTAACTACAAATTATTGCAAGCTTTCGTAAAAGAGGTTGTTGTCAAACACAAGGCCAGTCTGGATCCCTCAGAGCCTCGGGACTACATCGACAGCTTCCTAATTGAGATGATGGAGGTAAAACAACTATTAAAAATGACAGGAGAACTGCAAACTAGCCTCATTAACATTAACGTTTATTGGTAGGAATGCAGCAACTTATTTGACTTCTTCCATCCCTAACCAGAAGCCACATGAAACAACAGATGGTTTTGATGAAGAGAACATCGTTCCATGTGTTTTAGACCTGTTTCTGGCTGGGACCGAAACAACATCTACCACATTATGTTGGGGTCTCATATACCTCATCACTTACCCAGAAATACAAGGTGAAAATACATTCTTTAAAGAATCTATGCAGATAAAATACATGCTAATGTAACTGACATTTGAATATATGGTGTTGATTGTAGAAAAAGTTCAGGAGGAGATAGACAGAGTGATTGGACACTCAAGGGAGCCGAGTATAGCCGACAAGGCCAACATGCCCTACACTGAGGCTGTCATCCATGAGATCCTGAGATTCGGAGAAATTGTACCAATGAATGGCTTGCGGGTGGCTGACAAAGACACAACTATTGGAGAATGCTTTATACCAAAGGTGAGCAATACACAGTTCATTAAATTCATATTTATATAGAGATTAATTTGGGTGTCAGTGGTGTAATTTGTCTAACTACTCCTGTTTTATTGTTTCAACCAGGGTACAGCAATTTTACCCATACTACACTCTGTTCTCTTTGATGAGAATGAATGGGAGACACCCTTCAAGTTCAATCCTGTTCACTTTTTAGACAAAGAGGGCAAGTTTGTGAGGCGGGACGCGTTCATGCCCTTTTCTGCAGGTAAAATGAGAAGATAAAAATAATAAAAAAGAGACTATGAGTTACACTATCAGTCAAAAGTTTTTGAACAGTAAGATTTTTAATGTTTTTAAAGAAATCTGTTCTGCTCACCAAGCCTGCTTTTATTTGATTTAGAGTACAGCAAAAATAGTACAATTTTGAAATATTTTTACTATTAAAAAAACTGTTTTCTATCTGAATATAATATTTATCTGAACTAAAAATGTAATTTATTCCTGTGATTTCAAAGCTGAAGTTTTAACAAAAAACATTTATTATTATAATTATGTTGAAAACAGCTGAGTAGAATTTTTCTAATTTCTTTGATAAATAGAAAGATTTGCACAAGAAATTAATACTTTCATTTAACAAGGACTTTTATACTGTTGCAGAAAATTCATTTTAAATAAATGCCATTTACTTGATTTTTTTCTATTTATCAAAGAATCCACAAAAATATTAAGCAGCACAACACTGATAATTATAAGAAATGTTGACATTTTTCTTAAAGGGGTCATCAGATGCAAAGTTTTGCAACTTTTACATGTTGTTTGAACATGTGTGATGGCAGTGTATAATATCCCCTTTTTCAAATCGAGCCATTCTCAGATGCCGACAGAGGCCGCTCCCACAATAGTTGATTGACATGAGTGTCTTACCTCAGATCAGCTGTCACAGTCCAACCTCCATTGTTTTGATGCTGGAGCAGGGATGTAAGTTAGACAAGAATATCTCCGATTGAGCGATTGAGGTGTTGCGTTGCTGGATGTAATAATAAACGTAGTGGTCGTCATTTACTCCCGACATCTGAGCCGCTGAAGATGCAGTAGATGACGTTTGTTTGTGAAGGGAATGCACCTCTCGATCTACATATATCTGTCTATGTTTGCGCGAATTATTCGTGACTCAGCTTCACTTATTGCAGAAGTGAGTATAAGGGTTTTTTTTAATGAATCTTTCACCTTTCCTAATAGCGCGCTAGTTAGCAAGTTTAGCGGCTAAAGTAAACAGGCTCGTCACTCCACAGCGAGAAGAGAGGGGCGGGGCGAGCAAAGCTCATTAACATTTAAAGCAACCTCGACCACAACAGGATGATTTTTGGCAAGGTTAAAAAGGTGTTATTTACACTACCATTTAGAAATTTTAACCAAAGCATGTTATAGACTTTTTATGAAGACCCTAAAGAATCATATCAACTTGTGGAAAATAGGCATCCGATGACCCCTTTAAGCACCAAATCAGCAGGATCTCTAAAGGATCATGTGACGCTAAAGACTGAAAGAAAGGCTGCTTGAATTCTGAATGACTGAGTAATATTTAATAATAATAATAATATTTCCCAATATTACAGTTTTACTGTATTTTGATCAAATAAATGCAGCCTTGGTGAGCATATTTTTTCCAAAATAATAATAAAAAATGCTTATTTACAATAACGTCTCTGTCTCTCTCACAGGAAAAAGGGTCTGTTTGGGGGAGCAGCTCGCGAGAATGGAACTCTTCCTGTTCTTTGTCAGTTTGTTCAGAAAATTTCGATTTTCAGCTCCAGAGGGTAAGAAACTCAACCTTGATGGAGTGATAGGAGTAACACGCACCCCACACCCTTTCAAGATCCATGCAACGACACGCTGAGTGAATCATACTTGCTATGCAAATTCTATTACACCAATAAATCAACAATATTATGAACAATTATAAAGTGTGCATTTAAATTAATATGACATTATATCTGTTTAACCTCTCTAAGAAAACAAATCAGAGGAGATTATGGCCTTTCTTTTGCCAACTCACTTAAATGCAAAAGTTCAATAGTTCTTGTTTGACTAACGGGTGTGAGAGATTACATCTTTAGTTCCCAAAAACTAATACTGCATAAACCTGCTTAGTAATGCCTAGTCTACAAAAACTAATACTGTGTGAACATTGCCCTTGAAAGAAATGGAGGAAAGGTCATTGCGACATGTTAAATATTATAGAGTCATCTACCTGTTTCAGATTGTAGGGTCAGGGGATGAAGTTCAAGATTTTTAAGGTCACAGATAATGCATGGTGAAAGATATCAGTCTGGAAAAAAAAGGTTTTGCCATGATAATAAACAATGTTGAAATCCATATTGCCACGTCTCAATATGTTTGTGCTGAGGAAATATTGCCTCAATAATTTGTACTGGCTCTATATCAGATCATTAAAAACAAGGGCTTTAGTGCATTCATGTGAAGGCAAATGCTACCAGTACATTTGTTTTCAGAATTTTTATTCAAATTAAATTAGTGAGGTCTCTAAAAATTGCGCTCAAGTTCAAAACCACTCGTGAAACGTAGCAGGACTGAAAAATGAGGAAATGTTAAAATTAGTGAGACTTAAATGAAGACTTCAACGCTGAGATCATTAACACGCAAGACGTCAATATTGCAAAACAAACTTTAGAGTTTTTATTCATCACATGTAAATGAAGGCTGCAAGTGCTCTTTAACTCCAAATATTAACGTTACTCTAATACCATATGAATCCAATCTTATTATTTATCATCTCTCACAAACAATGACAGTGCTCATAAAATTGAGTACACAAATTTAAGAGTTCTTCCTTGGACCACGTCGTACATAAATATTAGCATGTCAAAAAACATCAGCATTTACCCATCACAGGCCAAAAAGCCTACCTGAATAAAACACCAGAAAAGACTAATCAAATCAGAACTGCAATGATTACCCTTACCTTTTAAAACAGAATTAATAGAGAATTTATAAGAATCTCCAAACATAAACAGTGTGTGTTTTATTCGAAACGCGACAGCTAGTCTATTAGCATATAGCTCAATCGAGTCGACCTAAGCAGGGGCAGATTTTCACAAAGCAGCCAAAGCCATTTCACAATGCAGCTATGTTTCACAAGTCACGCATGTATTTTTAAAGAGCGGCGTACAACACATTCAAAGCCGTCACAGCGATTTGCTATGGCCTGCTATAATTTGTGCTGGTGTTCAAATCCTGATACTTGAGGTCTTTACACAGACAGGAAACATTTAAAAAAAGGCCCTTCTGCTTGTTAAAAGAGCATGCAAGAGTCCCATCACAGTCAAATGAATATAAAATACCATAACTGACTGAATGAAGCACCTGGATTCAGTTTTAATCAATTTGAGTGATTATATGCATGTCTATTTTAATGTACTTTCAATGCTTGTTGCTGTTGTTATTGTATTAGGAACAAACTAAGAATTTTGGTGTCCAGCACCAAATACATCGTCATCCTGATCCACTGATTTTGATTGGTTAGGGCAAAATGTACACTCTGCATATAATGTTTTATATGACATAACCTGCGCGATTACAAATATATTCTACGGCTGCATAGTGTATCATTGGAAGTCATTTCTAGCAAAAGCATGCATTTCTTCCCGCACAATCTGACTGAGCCTGACCTTTAGTAACCTTTAGTATGGATGCTGGTTCAGAAGTGACCCTGCTGCAGACTGTTACTGGTGATTGTTTAGTACTGAGAGTGAAAAAGACTGCTACTGTACGTCATAGTGTGCTGATTGAGTAAGTTTCATCAGAGTTCAGCCCCTTATGTACATAATTATACATGTGTAACTGTAGAGAGTGAGCACATTGGGACATGCTAATGTTCATCATGGCATGCTTGTCCCCTGGTTTAGAAGTGTACTTAAGGTCACTTGAGTGTACGTGTGAGGGAAAGGAGGAGAAGAGCAGGAAGCTGGGAGGTACTGAGGACAAGGTTACTTGGAAGAAGTGGCAGGCACGTTCATGGACATGGTGCGCCGGGCGTTGGTCACCTGACGTTGCTGTGCCAGGAAGGACTGGCCGGGAGGCAATATAGAGTTGGCTCGCCCGCTAAGCCGTGACTCAATTGCCATCTTCTGGAAGTTCAAACTCTGTACGTTTTGTACAATATGACAAAAAGAAAAAAAAAAGTGAATATAAAGCAAATTACTGCTGATTTTTTTTTCTCTTAAAGTTCACAGTCTTCAGCAGTCACAAACATAAATATCTAAAGATAAATATGTGTCAGTTGTACTGCAGTCTATGCAGCGTCAGAAAGCTCTTGGACTTCATCCAAAATATCTTAACAATTTGTGTTCTGAAGATAACGAAGGTCTGACGTGTTTGGAACGACATAAGGGTAAGTAATTAATGATCGAATTTTGATTATTGGGTGAACTATCCCTTTAAATAAAATAAAGACATAAAAACCTGTATAAATAAACAAATAAATAAATTATATGTCAACTTTGATTGCATTATCTCAAATAAAGCAGCGTTTTTAATTGAAATAAACAAAAGAATAAACATACAAACATGCATAAATAAATTACACTCTACCAGTCAAAAGTTTTCGAACAGTAAGATTTTTTTGTTTTTTCTCTTCAGCTCACAAAGCCTGAATTTATTTGATCCAAAGTATAGTAAAAACAGTAAAATTCTGAAATATTTTTACTATTTAAAATACCTGTTTTCTATTTATGTTACATTTAAAATGTAATTTATTTCTGTGATCAAAGCTAAGCATCATTACTCCATTCTTCAGTGTCACATGATCTTTCAGAAATCATTCTAATATGCTGATTTGCTGCTCAAGAAACATTATTATTATTATTATTATCATCATCATCAGTATTTACAACAGCTGAATACATTTTTACAGGATTCTTTGAGGAACAGAAAGATCCAAAGATCAGCATTTATCTGAAATAAAAAAACTTTTGTAACATTATACACTATACCACTCAAAAGCTTGGAATCAGTGTATATATATACATTTATAGAAAATAATACTTTTATTTAGCAAGGATGCTTTAAATTGATTAAAAGTGATGATAAAAGCCATTTATAATGTTATAAAAGATTTCTATTTCAGATAAATGTTGTTCTTCTGAACATTCTATTCATCAAAGAAACCTGAAAAAAAAATCTACTCAGCTGTTTTCAACATAATAATAATAATAATAATAATAATAATAATAATAATAATAATAATAAAATAATAAATGTTTTTTTGAGCAGCAAATCAGAATATTACAATGATGTCTGAAGGATCATGTGACTGGACTAAAAAATGTTAAAATGTTACAAATTCATCTTTGAAATCACAGGAATAAATGACATTTTAAAATATATTCAAACAGAAAAGCTATTTTAAATAGCATATTTCAAAATGCTACTGTTTTTTCTGTACTTTAGATCAAATAAATGCAGGCTTGATGAGCAGAAGAACGTCTTTAAAAAAAACATTAAAAATCTTACTGTTCAAAAACTTTTGACTGTCATCTTTGACTGCATTATCTTTAATAAAGCAGCATTTTTAAATTGAAATAAACAATACCATAGCTTACAGAATCTTTCACTGAAAATAATAAATAAATAACAGCATCTTTAACTGCCATTGTACATATTGAGTCCTGCCACTGTACCTTATTATACCAAGCTGTCACAATTAACTTCTCCTCATACTCCCTCAGTTTGGCCTGCTCACACTCCCGCTGGGTAAAAAAAGAGGGGATGAGTACAGACATGAGTGAAAAGAGAAAGAAACAACAAACAGGAAAGTATGTGAGAAACTGAGAGAAAACAAAACCAGAAATTGCTATATGTAAATGACATGTAAAACAGAAGAGACATGTCTGCTTTACCTCCAGAGCAATGATCTTCTTATCTTTCTCAGAAAGCTGCGCTTTCAGTGACTGAATCTCTGCTGAGGCTGGGTTTAGCTTGGGATCCAGAGCTCGAATCACCTTAGAAATGAACAATACAATGGATAATCAGTGGATGATATGGGTTATAACAGAGCTTGTAAAAGTACTGATTAAACTTGTTACTTGTTGTTCACAATATGACAGACTACATTAATTTTGATGAGTTTCTCACAATTTTAGATGATTCAATAACATGAAAATATGAAAGACTTTAAAATGCCTGATGGACAAGAGCATAAAATTCAATGGCAAAATAGCTTTGTAAGAGTTGAAGTTAATGTAAGTACATCACGGGCTTTCTCCAGGTACATCTTGTATCGATCCTCCATCGCCCTCATGTCCTCATCTTTTTTCTTCAGCGCTGCTGTCAGCTCATCCATCTTCACACCTGAAAATGACATTTATCTCTAAAACTGAGAGGAATTTGAAAGATTTTTTGTTTGACTCAAAGAAAATCATAACATCACTCTAGATTGTGGACATCAAAGCTTACAGTTTGACACAAAGTCAATGGTTTATGTGGGTGAGTGTGACTCAGTCTTTGTCTGAGGTCATGAAAAGCAACGTGGGATAAAATATAGAGTCAGGCCAAAAGTTAGAAGCTAACTGGTTTGAGTAGCATCTGGCTGAAGGTCCTCCAACAGCTCTTTCTTCTTCATGATTTCATCTTGTGCTTCATTCAGTTGCACCCTAGTAAAAAACATAAGGACCATCAGGCTTCAGAAAGTGCATTAAATGCTCAAACATTTTTGATTTGATTGCTCAAATTTGATTAAATGTCTAAACTTACATATGAGCATCCAGCTTCCTCTTCAGATGAGACTGTATGAAAGGAAACAAGCAATGTGATTTTAATTAAATGTATCAGTATCACTGTCAAAAATGTGCAAAAACACCACCACCAAGTGGCTTAAACACACACTTACATCTTCAGGTTTGGCTCCTTGTGTCTGCAAGGCCTTCTGCAAATCCTCTACCTGCTGCTGGAGCTCACTGATTCTTTCTCTGTTTAACCTTAATACGCACAAAACAACACAACATTCTCACACAGGCATGTTTATATGTAGAAGAGCTACTGTACAGTACGTAAAGTTTATATTTGATGTATTATGTCAGTCTGTACCTGTTCTCGGTGTCGAGTTGGCTGCGTCCACGCCGGACGTCCTCCAGCTGCTCCTGCAGCTCAGTTATGCGCTCGTTCTCTGACTCCTCCTGCTGCAGCTGCAACATCTTGTTCTCATGCTGCAGACGGATGAACTTCTCCCTGGAGAAACAGACATACACAACATGCAGGTGCATCTCAATAAATTAGAATGTCGTGGAAAAGTTCATTTCTTTCAGTAATTCAGCTCAAATTGTAAAACTTGTGTATTAAATACATTCAGTGCACACAGACTGAAGTAGTTTAAGTTTTTGGTTCTTTTAATTGTGATGATTTTGGCTCACATTTAACAAAAACCCACCAATTCACTATCTCAACAAATTAGAATATGGTGACACGCCACGTTTCCTGAGCCTTCAAAATGGCCTCTCAGTTTGGTTCACTAGGCTACGCAATCATGGGGAAGACTGCTGATCTGACGGTTGTCCAGAAGACAATCATTGACACCCTTCACAAGGAGGGTAAGCCGCAAACATTCATCGCCAAAGCAGCTGGCTGTTCACAGAGTGCTGTATCCAAGCATGTTAACAGAAATTTTAGTGGAAGGAAAAAGTGTGGAATAAAAAGATGCATAACCAACCGAGAGAAAAGCAGCCTTGAGAGGCTTGTCAAGCAAAATCGATTCAAGAATTTGGGTGAACTTCACAAAGAATGGACTGAGGCTGGGGCATCAAGAGCCACCACACACAGACGTGTCAAAGAATTTGGCTACAGTTGTCGTAGTCCTCTTGTTAAGCCACTTCTGAACCACAGACAACGTCAGAGGCGTCTTACCTGGGCTAAGGAGACGAAGAAATGTTCTGTTGTCCAGTGGTCCAAAGTCCTCTTTTGAGAGAGCAATTTTTTTTATTTCATTTGGAAACCAAGGTTCTAGAGTCTGGAGGTGGAGAAGCTCAAAGCCCAAGTTGCTTTAAGTCCAGTGTTAACTTTCCACAGTCTGTAATGATTTGGGGTGCAATGCCATCTGCTGGTGTTAGTCCACTGTGCTTTTGAAAACCAAAGTCACTGTACCCATTTACCAAGACATTTTTAGAGCACATCATGCTTCCTTCTGCTGCCCAGCTTTTTAAAGATGCTGATTTCATTTTCCAGCAGGATTTGGGACCTGCCCACACTGCCAAAAGCACCAAAAGTTGGTTAAATGACCATGGTGTTGGTGTGCTTGACTGGCCAGCAAACTCACCAGACCTGAACCCCACAGAGAATCTATGGGGTATTGCCAAGAGAAAAATGAGAAACAAGAGACCAAAAAATGCAGATGAGCTGAAGGCCACTGTCAAAGAAACCTGGGCTTCCATACCACCTCAGCAGTGCCACAGACTGATCACCTCCATGCCACACTGAATTGAGGCAGTAATTAAAGCAAAAGGAGGCCCTACCAAGTATTGAGTAAATGAACATACTTTCCAGAAAGCCAACAATTAGCTACAAATGTTTTTTATTGGTCTTATGAAGTATTCTAATTTGTTGATAGTGAATTGGTGGGTTTTTGTTAAATGTGAGCCAAAATCATCACAATTAAAAGAACCAAAGACTTAAACTACTTCAGTCTGTATGAACTGAATTTATTTAATACACAAGTTTCACAATTTGAGTTGAATTACTAAAATAAATAAACTTTTCCACCACATTCTAATTTATTGAGATAGACCTGTATATAGATGTATTACAGTAATAACTAAGATTTTACACGCACTAAAGATGTACGTGAATCACAAAGGCATTAGGTTCAGAACGGCATTCTACAGTACTTTACTAGTCTTGCTATTGACGTTTGGTTCCAAAACAGTAATAACAACCATTTTAACATGTCATTCCTCCTACCTGTACTCAATGGGCAACATCTCAGCTGCAAGGTTATCATGGCTTGGGCTTCCTGTTTGATACTTTCCTGTGAAGTGTGAAATAAGCACAAGTTCAAGTTTCATTCCATCTTCTAAACTTAATTTTCAGTTTGTGTCTACTGAGCTGTGAAATGACCCAGAAAGTTCACTTGAGCTGGGTTCAAGGCTGTAGTGTGGTCAGAATATAAATGTAACAGGCTGGACTGCTATTGAACTAGCAGATTTCCTTGAATTTAAATTAAACGGATCACAGGAGCGGAGGAACTGCTATCGCACTCAGCAGAGCCTTCCTGCACTGATTCATGTGAGCAACAGTCTTCATTCAAATGCAATAATTTCCTGGCGGCACATGGCAACATCTCCAGGTGCGGTATTTGCAAATATACCTGCTTGTAATAATTGGTCCTGTTGGGCCTGTGTGCAGCGTAGCTCTTCATTAGTCTCTCGGAGAGTGTCCCGTTCAATGCTGATCCTCTGATGAATCACACAAACACAATTATCACAAGGTTTTGGCATGTGTATGTAATTGCAGGTGAATGTGTCTGTCTACCTCTTTCTCCTTTTGTAGAGCATCATATTTCTCCTGAAATTTCTTCATCTCGAAAGCCAGGTTATCAGCCCTGCGGGACTCATCAGACAGTTTCCTGTGGAGCTCCTGACCCTTAAGTTCCAAAAACAGAGAAGAAATTGTTGAATAAAGGCATTTTTTTTTTTCCACTGCACACAAAATGTATTTTCGTAGCTACATAAAATTACGGTTGAACCACAGTTGTCACATGGACTATTTTATCGATGTCCTTACTACCTTTCTGGGCCTTGAACGTGGTAGTTGCATTGCTGTCTATTGCAGGGTCTTAAAGCCCTCATATTTCATCAAAAATATCTTAATTTGTGTTCTGAAGATGAACAAAGGTCTTACAGGTTTGGAACGACATGAGGAAGAGCAATAAATGACAGAATTTTCATTTTTGTCATTCCTGTGATGACAAAACTGAATTTTGAACTCAATACTCCATATTTTGATAAATTTAAAAGAGAAGTTCACTTCCTGAACAAAAATTTACAGACAATTTACTCACCCCCTTGTCATCCAAGATTTTCATGTCTTTCTTTCTTAAGTCGTAAAGAAATTCAGTTTTTTTGAGGAAAGCATTTCAGGATTTCTCTCCATATAGTGGACTTCTATGGTGCCTCTGAGTTTGAACTTCCAAAATGCAGGTTAAATGCAGCTTCAAAGGGCTCTAAACAACCCCAGCCGAGGTAGAAGGATCATATCTAGTGAAACGACCAGTTATTTTGCAAAAAAAAAAAAAATTATTGATATACTTTTTTTTTTTACCTCAAATGCTTGTCTTGTCTAGATCTGCCTGAACTCTGTTTTTTTCCGGTTCATGACAGTTATGTCGAAAAACTCCCATCTCATTATCTCCTCCAACATTGCTGTTTTACCTTTTTCTTGTTAAGGGTGTTTGATCTTCTCTGCATGTTCACTTTGCAAACACTGGTTCGGTACTTCTGCAGCGATGTAGGGCAATTCTGAAGTTCGAGAAGAAAATTCGATTTTCTACCTACCCTATCTGTATTGAACCGGAAAAAACAGTTCAGGCAGACCTAGACAAGACGAGCATTTGAGGTTAGAAAGTATATAAATTGTATTTTTTTATTTTTTTTTTAAGAAAATAACAGACCCTTCTTCCTCGGCTGGGATCGCTTAGAGCCCTCTGAAGTTGCATTTAAACTGCATTTTGGAAGTTTAAATTCAGGAGCACCATTGAAGTCCACTATATGGAGAAAAATCCTGAAATTGTTTTCCTTAAAAATTATTTCTTTATGAATGAAGAAAGAAAGAAAGACATGAACATCTTGGATGACAAAGGGGGTGAGTATATTATCTGTAATTTTTTGTTCTGGAAGTGAACTTCTCCTTTAATGCATCCTTGCTAAATAAAAATATTAATTTTCTAAAAATCAAGCAAACAAAAAAAACACTTCTGAACGGTAGTTGTGATAATGACTATGACTATGACTGATTCAAACAAACAAGGAAATCTCTCATAATTTCTACAAATAAAACTGCAAGCACATCTATACCTGTCTCTTATATGTCTCTAACTGAGCTCTTGCAGCATTAGCCTTGCGTAGCTCCTCTTCAAGGCTGACTGTGTTGTGCATGTAGGTCATATTCTTCTCCTCCAGAACTTTCACTTGCCGTCTGAGGTCACTTAGATCTTCTAACTTCTTCCTGTACGTCTCAACAGAGGCCTCTAGCTTGACTGCCCGGTCAGAGCAGCTCCTAAACAAACAAATTAATCATAAAGATTTCCCAATACACCCACTGGCAAAAACAACATGTTAAAATATGTATGAGCTAGCACACACCTTAATATAAGTCTGCAACGATTCCTCGATTCTATTTGCGTATTCAATTAAAAAAAAATCCTGGATTGCATTTTGCCCGTGTCGAGTAACATTAATTACAGTGGTTGTAGCTTTTCTATCATTAAAAAATGATCAAATATTAAAGATTAAGTGCACATTTAGATTAAATGTTTGTTGAGTCAATATTTAAACACGGATTAGATTGTACAGTAAATTGTAAATACAATCGTCAGGCCGTTGGCTCCTTCTGCACACATTACATTAACTCTACTGTTTATAATTCATTATGTATTTGCAAAGTTTTGTTCAATAAACCAATGTGAATACTTGCTTTTGATACTTTATCTGGATCAATTATTACTGCCTCATTGCTATAACATATGGATTTTAAGTCATTTAAAGGCTATTGTTCACTTAGGTCTATTTTTATTACTACTGCTACGAAAAAAGTAATTACAATTATCCGATTACTCTATAAATTTTCAGAATACGCGACAGATTACTCAATTACCAAATAATCGTTAATGACAGCCCTACCTTAATATGTCTAATTCATCTTTAAGCGATCGCGACTCCTCAGCCAGGCTGGTCAGTTCGTCATTGCGATGTTGAAGCTCCACTAGTTGTTTCTCCAGCTCTTCACAGTGGATGCGGTAATCATCTTTAGCTGCCTCGAGTCTGGTTATTACACACATACACACACACTTTCATTATTTACACTGCATGCAATTTCAAACAGAGAGATTCTACCCACGCTTGGTTCATTACTTCAATGCTTGTCTACTTATGCAACCACAACAATATTCAGAACATCAGCAGGTTAATATCAAGCAATATTACAGATATGTGAGAGTGTGGGATCTGTAGTTAGATGAAGCTCTACCTGAAGTTTTCCTCCTGAAGCTGCTCTAGCTGTAGTTGTAGCTGGCTGTGCTTCCTCCCTGATGGAGTGCTGGGGTCATCGAAAGTATCAAGCTGACTGGCTCGATCAGTCAGGAGGTCATTTTCTGCCAGGAGGCTGTTTCTTTCCTCCTGTAGCATTGTTACCTATTCAAAGGTCAAAAAGGTCAAACATCAGGGCTTTCTGGAAAACCTGATGTTTATTATGTCAAGGCATGTATTACATAAATAAGGCATATTTGAATATAGGATTGTATATAGAATTGTACTGTATGATGTACACTACCACTCAAATATTTGGGGTCAGCAAAGTCTTTTAATGTTTTCGAAATGCCCATCAAAGCTGCATTTATTTGATCAAAAATCCAGTAAGAGTTATTACAATTTAAAATAAATGTTTTCTCTTTTAATATATTTTAAAATATAATTTATTTCTCCTGTGATGGCAAAGCTGTATTTTCAGCAGCCATTAATCCAGCCTTCATGTCACATGATGTTTTGGAAATCATTTGAATATGCTAAGAAACACTTTTTAATATTACATTAATATTTTTTTTTGTGGAATTCTAAATGTATTTACTATCACATTTGATCAATTTAATGAATCCTTGCTGAATAAAATAATGACTTTCTTAAAAAAAAATCATACAGACCTCAAACTTTTGAGTGGTAGTGTGTATATATTGTTTAGAAATTATATTGTGAATTATAACCGATTACAACTTTTTAAAAATTATGCAGCCCAACTACTTACCACAAAACGAAATAAACCAGCTAACAAAAATAAAAAACACTTTCAAAAGTAACTATATATTAAATTATTTATCCATACACTGTATACATACAAAAACTACAAATGAATGCAGTTTTACATTTATTTTGCAAATTAGATTGAACAAATCCACTGTTATTGTTAGGCATGTTAAACCTCTCACACACCAAAAGCAAATGGATTATATTCTTGTTTTAGAGTTTGTGCCAATATATAACCCAGCAAATTCAGCACTGAATCCATAAGCTCTTTTCGCCACACAAAACCCCCAGATAAGAAAGTTTTCAGTGGTTAGATTGGTTAGTGGCAACGTAGTGTTTTAGTTTTAGTTAGGCTAGGTTGCCATGCATTTGATTAGACTTACCTCTTATTGGTCATGGATACTTTTACAATTCAATCTGTCAAGAATCAGCAACACATGAATTTCTAACCCATGTATGGGCACAAGAAAATTAACATGGTAGTTCAAATCCTGCAAATCACCTGTAAATCTATTATATTTACCACAATTTCCAAGAGGGAAATATATACCTGAAGTGAACTGAAAATACTGTACATGACAAATTACTTCACCTCACTGTAAAAGCTAAAAAAACAGCCTATGCAGTGACAAACAAAAATACTTGCACTCAAAGGCAAAATCTGTTCATCCATGAAGGTGAACGAACAGAACAGCAGAAATCAGAAATGCTGTTCACTGAGCTGACACTTACAGTCTGCAAACACAGCCACTAAAACACACGCTGTCTCTGGATTTCATTGACCAATGGCTTTTTTACCTAGGCAGCTTGTAAACATTTCTGCACCTGTATATTTGAATCTAAAACAAGGAATAATAGTAACTATTTATGTGCCATTTTGGTTTCTATGTATTCTTACTTAAAGGATTACTAAAAAAATTTCTCTTAATTTAATCACCCCCATGTTATCTAAGATATTCATGTCTTTCTTTAGTTGCAAAGAAATTACGTTTTCTGAGGAAAACATTCCAGGATTTCTCTCCAAATAGTGGACTTTAATGGTGCTCATTGGATTAAAGGTTAAAAAAACAGTTTCAAATGTCTCTAAACGATCCTGGCCGAGGAATAAGGGTCTTATCTAACGAAACGATCCATTATTTCCTTAAAAAATATTTATTTCCTTTTTTTCAACTTCCAATGCTTGTCTTGTCTAGCTGTGTGATGCGCATACGTACTCTGTGCACTCTGGTTCAAGACAGTTAGGGTATGTTGAAAAACTTCCATCTCATTTTGTTACTCTAACTTCAAAATTGTCAGACATCGCTGTTTTACCTTTTTTTTGTAAAGGGTGTTTGACCTTCTTTCCGTGTTCAGTTTGTAAACACTGGGTCGGTACTTCTGCAGTGATGTAGGATGATTCTGAAGTTACAGGAGAAAATGAGATTGGAGTTTTTTGACATTACCTAACTGTATTGAACCGGAATGCACAGAGTACGCATGCGCATCGGAGAGCTAAACAAGATGAGAATTTGAGGTTAAAAAGTATATACTTTTTTTTTTTTTTTTTAGGAAAATAACAGATTATTTCCCTAAATAAGACCCTTATTTCTTGTCTGAGATTGTGTAGAGCCCTCTGAAGTTGCACTGAACCTGCATTTTAACCTTCCATCCGTTGAGCACCATTTAAAGGAGAACTTCACTTTCAGAACAACAATTCACATATAATGTACACCTCCAAGATGTTCATGTCTTTCTTTCTTCAGCTGTAAAGAAATTATGTTTTTTGAGGAAAATATTTCCGCATTTTTCTCCATATAATGGACTGATATGGTCCCCTGATTTTGAACTTCCAAAATGCGGCTTCAAACGATCCCAAATGCGGTTGTAAATGATCCCAGCCGAGGAAGAAGGGTCTAATCTAGCGTAACGATCGCTTATTTTAATAATAATAATACAATTTATATACTTTTTAATGCCAAATGCTTATCTTGTCTTACTCTGCCTGGACTGTTTTTGTTCCGGTTCATGACAGTTAGGGTATGTCGAAAAACTCCCATCTCATGTTCTTCCTCAATTTCGAAATCATCCCATATCACTGTTTTACCTTTTTTGTTCAGGGTGTTTTTTTGTTCAGAGTGACTCAGCAAAGATTGAGTCGATACTTCTGCAGCTTTGTAGGATGATTTTGAAAAGATTTTTGAAGTTGAGGGAGAAAATACGGTCTGAGTTTTTCGACATACCCTAACTGTCTTGAGTCAGAATACACAGAGTTCAGAGAGAGCAAGGCAAGATGATTAAAAAGTAACCGAAAATAACCGATCGTTTCACTAGATAAGACCCTTCTTCCTTGCCTGGGATTAGGTTTACAACCATATTTGGGATTGTTTGAAGCCGCATTTAAACTGCCATTTGGAAGTTCAAAATCGGGGCACTATAGCAGTCCATTATATGGAGAAAAATCCTGGAATGTTTTCCTCAAAACACAAAATTTCTTTGTGACTGAAGAAAGAAAGACATAAACATCTTGGGCATGGGGGTGAATTATCTGTATTTTTTATTTTGGAAGTGGAGCAATCCTTTAAGGCCGTCACAAAAGTTTCAACAGTTAGAACAGCGCATTTGAGTTCATAATTGATAAACATTTCTACAATGATACAGTTACTGAACTGAACTGACTCAACTAAATTAAGCTGAATAATGACACTTCTTTTTTGTAGAGCTGCTTTACAACTGAAATTCAAGTAATTTTATAACCAATGAATTTTAACACTTATTTTCCTGAAATCTGTATTATCTGTATTGCATTCCTAATATTATTGTATCTTCGTTAATACAAACCCGTCTGACAGCTGTTTTACTGAAACTGGAATCTCACCTGCATGTCGAGCTCCTGACAGCGCTGTGCCAATTCTTCTTTCTCTGCCATGACTTCAGTCAGATCCTCCAAGGCTTTCTTTAACTACCAAAAAGATAGCAACATTGAACAACACTACAAAATAATACATTAACAACATCAACACTCTGACAGTTCTCACACTGACATAATGATGTTATATGTCTGTATTTCTTACCTGTTGGTCAACATCTCCAGGATGTTCTGTTCCTAACTGAGACATAGTCTCCTTGCTCATAAGCTGTAATCAATCACAAAACCTTCTAAATTCCTTTTAAATATTTATAACCACATAAAAATATCTGAATAAAATGAATCTGACCTCCTGAATGGCAGTCATCACCACATGCTGTACAGATTCCTCCAAGGTCATGATTATCTGGATATACTCTGAACAAACAACAATCTCAGGGTTAAAAATGATGAAATATAAATAAAATAGCAGTCTATAATAACAGTAAATAACAACATTTTAAGGCTTAAGTAAACTATTCCTTTAACTACCTTGTTTCCTGTCACATTTGACTGCACACCCCAGGATGAGCTGCAGGAGGCGTCCCAGCTCTACTTGATCAGACTGCTCTACCACACGCATCAGGTCAGGTAGAGGGAAATCTGTGATCTGCTGAGCCAAAACCTGAACAGAAAGTGATCATAACACACACAGAATTACTCATGCACAAACAGATTCATTATTAGAATGAAGCAGATAAATTATGGTCATTGTTTCTTTGCTAAAATTAAAAAAAATTGCAGGGATTAACACAGTACTATAATTAAAGGTATAGTTCACCCAAAAATGAAAACTGTGTCATTAATTACTCGTTCCAAACCTGTAAGACCTTTGTTCATCTTCAGAACACAAATTAAGATATTTTAGATGAAATCCGAGTCTTCTGACCCTGCATAGATAGCAATGGTACTACCATGTTCAAGGCCCAGGAAGGTAGTAAGGACATTGTTAAAATAGTCCAGGTGACATCAGTGAATACTTTTTGTGCGCATAGTAAAAAAAAAAAAAAAAGACGACTAAAATTGTGGAATAAAGTTGTTATTTTTGTTTTCTTTGTGCACAAAAAGCATTCTCGTAGCTTCATAAAATTACGGTTGAACCACTGATGTCACATGGACTATTTTATCGATGTCCATACTACCTTCTGGGCCTTGAACGTGGGAGTTGTGTTGCCATCTATGCAGGGTCAGAAAGCTCTCGGATTTCATCAAAAACATCTTTATTTGTGTTCTGAAGATGAACGAAGGTCTTGCGGGATTGGAACAGCATAAAGGTGAAGAATTAATGACAGAATTTTAATTTTTGGGTAAACTATACCTTTTGAATTGCTTTGCGTCAGATTAACTGAGAGAGTTAAAATCTGACTGATCACATGCTACTTTTGAAAAGGGCCAAATTATGCAAATATTTTAATAAACCAAACCTTAATGTGTCATTTACCTCATTATAATAATCAACAATCATCTGCAAGATCTTTTTGAGGTTGTTCATCTGTAAAAATGAAGAGAAATAAAGACTTTAGCTATGACTAACACATTATATTTGGCATTAGATTAGATAAAATTAGATTTAAGCACTAAGGCGTAAAAGAAAAATCTACCTTGAGTCTCACATTATCTTTAACATCCTCTTTAATGCGAGCCAGCCAGCTCTCATTGAACCATGAAGGATCTCTATAATTGAAATGTATTGATCAGTGCAGTTCAGTCTTATCTACTTCAGATACTTTCAGATGCTTTCATTGCGTTGGTAAAATCAAATTTTGGTAAAAATCAAATTTTGAAACATTTTGTTTCAGTCCCATCCTGCTTTAATGTCATCAGAATTCTCTCATACTCTCAGACCCTCTGATAATAATATATTCTAAATGTCACCACACTTGAATGTTTATTCAACAAAAAATACATACAACAATACCCAGTTTCAGGTAATATGACTCTGAGGACTACCCACAACCCAATGCAAGTCATAAAATATTCACACACTGACAAGCTGATATATAAATCTGTAATGCTGACCTGGAAAAAAACTAATGTGATTTAGTAGAGCAAGAAGGGAAACGAAAAATGGGGTGAGTGAGAAATGTAAAACACAGTCAAGTATCAATAAATGACTCCGAGAAACACCGCAGCTCAGCTTGTGCTACGTGGCGCTAGCAATGACAAAGTCACGGGTAATCAAACAAATACCATGAAAGCAATATAAGTTACTTCGGATAAAAATATCTGTCAGTGAATAAATGTTAAGTAAATGTAAACCCACTCACATCTGATGCAGGGCCTGAGACATGGCTGCCCCTGAGGTCAGATCCTCCACTGTCTTACATGGGGCTGCGGTTTTGAAGGTTTGCAGCTGAAGCCACACATAGAAAGAAATGAAACAAATGCAAACAGTACTACAATAAACAAAGATATACTATAAAGAATTTGCAGTACAACAGGGGTTTCCAAACTTTTTTTGTCTGCTAAACCCCCTTATACGTAAAATAGCCTACTTACAGCCTATTTGCATTTGAGGTGTTTTTAATATATAACACATTTAATGACACATTAATAATAGGCATATTATGAACTGTCATTAAAAAAAAAAAGTTTCAGTTTTATTTGGATTCGTTCTCCCCAAAAATGCTATAGTTAATGTTATCGCATTGGACTAAAACTGAAACACAACATTAAGATTTAAGGAAAAAAAAATAAAAATGAAATCCAACCTGTTTTTAAAAGGCCAGTCATTTCTGAGCAAATTAGGAAAAAGGATTTTTAGCACAGCACAAAGGTTAATTTTACTTGCAATTTAATTATTAGTTTCTCATCAGCTTGTCAATCCTCATTTGGGAAACCCTGCATTAGTACAATAAAAGTCTTTCAAAATCACTACTGGCACAGCATGATAGAATATTTAATAGAAGATCCTGGAGGTTGTACATTTTCGTTTTGTCATCCAATCTGCTTTGACATAACATATGTGACCCTGGACCACAAAACCAGTCTTAAGTCGCTGGGGTATATTTATAGCAATAGCCAAAAATACATTGTATGGCTCAAAATTATAGGTTTTTATTTTATGCCAAAAATCATTAGGAAATTAAGTAAAGATCATGTTCCATGAAGATATTTTGTAAATTTCCTACTGTAAATATATCAAAACTTAATTTTTGATTAGTAATACGCATTGCACAGAACTTATTTTGGAAAACTTTAAAGATGATTTTCTCAATATTTTGATTTTTTTTGCACCCTCAGATTCCATATACTGAAATAGTTGTATCTCTGCCAAATATTGTCCTATCCTAACAAACCATACATCGATTGAAAGCTTATTTATTCAGCTTTCAGGGGATGTGTAAAGCTCAATTTCGAAAAATTGACACTTATGACTGGTTTTGTGGTCCAGGGTCACATTTGTAGCAATAGCCAACAATACATTGTATGCGTCAGAAATATTGATTCTTTTATGCCAAAAATCATCAGGATATTAAGTAAAGATCATGTTTCATCAAGATACTTTATACATTTCCTACCGTAAATATATATAAACGTTTTGATTAGTAATATGCATTGCTAAGAACTTCATTTGGACATCTTTAAAGGTGATCTTCTCAATATTTTGATTTTTTGCACCCTCAGATTCCAGATTTTCAAATAGTTGTATCTCAGCCAAATACTGTCCTATCCTAACAAACCATACATCAATGGAAAGCTTATTTATTCTGTTTTGATGTATAAATCTAAAAATATGGACTCTTATGACTGGTTTTGTGGCCCAGGGTCACATGACACTTTCACTAAAGAAGAATACAATTAACAAAGACAGTTCACCCAAAAATGAAAATTCTGTAAATAGTTACTCACCCACATGTCATTTCAAATCCGTAAGACCTTCAATTAATAAATTTGATGTCCCATGGACTATTTTAACAATGTCCTTACTACCTTTCTGTGCCTTGAACATGGTAGCATTGCGGTCTATGCAGGGCCAGAAAGCTCTTGGATTTCATCAAATATATCTTAATTTGTTTTCCGAAGGTCAACGAAGGTCTTATGGGTTTGGACCAACGTGAAGGTGAGTAATTAATGACAGAATTTTCATTTTTGGGTGAACTATCTCTTTAACAGAATACTGTTGTTAAGAATTGCTTTTGCACTGCATTACATTTTTTATGAACTCCAGTGACTTAGAATATATAAAATACTTTATAACACATAAGTTAGCCAAATTTGGGTGTGCCGTTCCAATGTTTTAGAGATCACTATAGAAATGGGACTCTGGAATACTAGTAAACAAATAATGCGTTATTCAGGTAACCATTATAAGCAGAGACATGTCATTCATTGCAGAAGAATTAAAGAAAATACTATCTTACAGATACCCCGCAGGTTTAGAGAATACGATTCAGTAAAGATAGTAGTCTTTAACACCCTTACATGTCTTTATGAGAACTATTCAGAAGGGGCCCTGATGCAAACGCAGTGTAAACAGCCATGGATCAGAGCCAAGCACAGAGAATCGCGAGCACGCGCCGCATGCTATCACACACCGCAGTCAAAAATCAAAACGCCATCATATTAAACTAAGACAGGGAATATCTCATTGCATAAGACACATTCCACAAATACTCCAGCTAAACAGATTAGACGTCTAAATCGGATAAGGATGGAGTTGGCTGTGACTGTTGGTGTTGTTTACATGTCTAACAGCATTCTGAGTCTGGTTTGTCGTTCTGAATTTAATATATTTGTGTCGCTTGCTGGACGGGTGTAGCTTGGAGAAAGGAGCGCATTTTAAACGTTGTATTAATGCACCGCAAACCGCGTTTGTTGTAGAACAGCAAGTGCACACATCCAAAGGTCTTATTTCCGGTATTTTTGGACCATGGTGCCCGAAGGAAACGACTACCTGCGACAGGTAACGCTATCGTTATGGAACTGATCAAAGATAAATAAACGATTCCTCATTCCAGTAAGCTTTACAGCTAAACTAAAAGACAAGATCTTACCCAAATAATCAAGCTCTCGCACAGCACCGTTTTATTTAAATCCATATCTCCTCTGTGCTATCGGGCAAATATTTCCGTCCACCTGTCAACAATGCTCTTCCCCTTCCCACCTGCGTGTGTATTTGCCTAGCGCTCAACAGCGCTACGTTCACGTCTATTGCGTCTACGCACTAATTGGTACGTAAACGCTTCGTGAATGTCCGCCGTGGACACAGCGTGTGCTGCGGTGATAAGGATTGGGGGATTGACAGGATCAAGAGCGCAACAGCAAGAAATGAAACACCAATGGTGTACTGCGTTCAGGACACCGTGCAGCCAATCAAAACAGAGATCCGAGGAGACTGGCAGAGCAGTAAACAAATAATTTGGGGTAATCGTTTGGTTTATACACTATATGGAAACCGAATATGGGCACCTAACATAGTATATGTAAAATAGTCTACAATGTGCTTCAAAAAAATTGCTCAAAATGCCATTGATTTACCTAAATAAGCACTTTTGTTCATATTTACCTTATATTTAATGTTAAGTTTATAAGCATATGTTTAAGATGTACATTTCTCATGACTGGTATAAGATCAGCTGGTACCAGCAACAAACCAGCTGGTTATTCCATTTTAAGGTGGTCAATCTGAAATACAGCCTACTGTACTCGTTGGTCACTAGACATTTTTAACTTATTTTATTTTAATTTACTTATTGCAGACTATGATCAACATCTCACACAGTTTTAATTTTTTAAAGCAGCCGTTTATCTATTTTATTGCCACTTATCCAACTTATTCTTCAACGCGGAAGCTATGGGTGAGACTTCTGGTTCATTATCCGCTATAGGGAAACAACGACAAGAATAACAACATGCAGTAAACAGTAAAACATCTTTGCAATATATAAACCAGTGTGTTCATAATTAAGATAATATAGTAAAATAATATGGAGATATCAACCAGCAAAACAAGCTGTTTTGTAGAGCTAAAAATAGCTCTGTGCGGATGAGACCAGAAGCCAGAGCCATAAAATTACAAATGATCTTATGGAAAAAATAAGGTGGATACAAATATGATAGAGCAGTTAAGATACACTAATGTATCAAATAAAGGAAACTAGGCTAAGTTGAAAATAAGGATGTACATACTTTTTTTTCACTGATTTGTGTTTTCTGTTCTTAAAATTAAACATTAACATCTTTCAAGCCTTTTATTACCTTTTTGTAATAAAAACACTAGATAAGATTGTGATGTAAAGTCACATGCGTTTACCTAGTATGGGATGAACATATACGGGAATACTTCATATATAAAACAGCAGACACATTAGTGCCCTTATCCCAAACAGCTGTATAATATATATAAACAGATAAAGTGCAGTACATTTAAGTTTGGGATCAGTAAGATTTGTAATTTTTATTTAAAGAAGTCTTTTCTGCCCATCAAGGCTGTGTTTATTTGATTAAAAATACAGAAAAAACTGTAATATTGTGAAATATTATTGGAATTTAAAATAGTGGTTTTCTGTGTTAATATACTTTAAAATAGAATTTATTCCTGTGATCAAAGCTGAATTTTCAGCATCATTAATCCAGTCGTTAGTGTCAAATTATCCTTCAGAAATCATTCTAATATGCCGATTTATTATCGATGTTGGAAACAGTTGTGCTGCTTAATATATATATTTATATATATGTATAGTTTTTTATTTTATTTTGGAACCTGTGATACTTTTTAGGATTCTTTGAAGAGTAAATTCTTAAAAAAGAACAGCATTTATTTAAAATATAAATCTTTTGTAACAATATACACTACCGCTAGTTTAGGGTCAGTAAATGTTTTTCCTTTCTTTCTTTCTTTTGAAATAAATGAATACTTTTATTCAGATGTGTTAAATTGATAAAAAGTGATAGTTAAGACATATATTGTTAGAAAAGATTTATATTTGTAATAAATACTGTTATTTTTACCTTTTTATTTATCAAAGAATTCTGCATCACAGGTTTAAAAAAAATATTGAGAAGCATATTTGACGGCAGTGTAAATAAACTCTTTCCTTTATTTACTCCATTTATAATTTCACCATAAAGCCACATTATTTGGTAACATTAAAACATGTTCTTAAGATCAATGGATATGCCAATCAGAAATGTGTCTTCAACACAACTGGTGGCAGGAATCCTTGGCTGACATGACACTGGACTTTAAACCATGAGATTTGAAGTCCTTTGGGTCTTTAACCCAACCCTGTGCCATCAAGGCCCTTGTCGATCAACAGCTGCTATTTTCAGCCTCTATGACCTTGCAGTTAAGGCAAAAATGGGAAAGGTAAATATTAGCTTGAGAAATTTTTAGCAAAAACCTCCAGGGCAAATGCACTGATATGGAGCCATTTTGGAAGTGGGGTAACTCAGTTACACAAGCTATAAGCTATAAACCTATAGGGTATAGTATTAAAGCAGATGTAGATTACTTCAACCTGCTAGATTGCCCTACTCGTGATTGTTCATCTCAGTGAGCTGCCTTTCTTTGGTCATCCATATGGGACAGCCTAGATTGTGTAAACTTACGGTAAACCATTGACAGGTTAACCAGACACCTAACCTACTTAAAGTAGGAGGAAACTTACAACCTGTGTCTTTGAACCTGCGATAGTGGTCACATGACAATAATACAACACTGGATACCGAGAAGCGGCCATGGCTTTGTTCAGTGCAAATATAGTCAATCAACACATTTTCACAAGAATTAACATATTAAAGAGGCCTGTAAGATTGCAAGCAAGTTTCCTAAATTTCGAAAATCCAAGAGGAAATCAAACTAGTTACCTAATATCCAAAAAAAGAGATTGATGTGGGACTGATGCCCAGGTTAATGATTAACCCGTCTGTCAAATTTACTGTGTACAGAAGCAGTAAGAAAGCATTCCGCTCTCTGCCTTCCACGAGAGAAAGCAACTGAATTACGAACAAGAAACATGCCTAGCAGCCGCAGCTTCCACAGCAGGTGAGAAAGACAAACTATTTGTGCTAGAGTTGTATTTAATATATATGTACATTTCTGTGTGAAGTAATTCGATCTGAAAATGTCTGCTTTATAAAGTGAATGTTTAAATGATGTCAATGCGTATATAATAGTGTATGATATACAGCATCTGTTTAAAAATATATTATATGTATTAAAATTATATATATGTGTGTGTGTGTGTGTGTATATATATATATATATATATATATATATATATGTATATAAAATAAAAAAAATAAGTTTAAGATATTTTAAACGGATGCTGCATATCATTAAACTTTAAATCAAATTATGTATATACACACAGATTTCCGTTTATTTGTTTATGTATGTGTTATGATGGAGCGTTGTGTCCTGAGACTGCAGGTTAATTGTGTTATGATGTTATGGGGCAATAAAAGGCACCATAGAGACACACTAAATAAATTCTAAATTGAACTCACAGTCTTACAATTCACAAATACATTAACATAGGATCATGTGCACAATGTTGTGTTGTTTTAGAGACAATTTTGTTGTATGAAGGTAACAAAACTGTAGGATATCAGCCTATAGTAACATGCAAATATATCAAAGGCAAATGTTAGTATAGTACTGACATATTTCAAAGGCTTATGTACTTTAGGACTGTCTGTCGCATTATCTAGTATGATTAAAACACACAGGTGTGTCAGACAGCTAAATTTAGATTTCGTACGTGCTCTTCCAGACTTAGCCAGCCTATTCATACCACTCACTGATAAAAAGTGTAATAAGTGTTATAAGAAAATCAGGTTTTAACTTAGGATGAATAACTGTGTTTATTCTAATAAAGAGAAATTAGGTACTTTTCAACAATTGCACAGGATCTGTAAGCTATAATGAGCTGTAATTTAACTCATTTAATGATGGTGACCTTTTAAGCTCTAGTCTTGATTTGTGATTTTAAGAATTTCAGTTCAACAACATGGCTGAGCATAAACTCTTTAGTATTGCATTTTAATAACCATATCTCTCGCTTTTGAAGGTCTTCTCTACTCTCAAAGATAAGGAGTCAAGGGCAGCCACACAATCCTCATATGAACAACAAAGAGGTGCATACACACATTCCCACACACACATTCCCACACACACATGAACTAGACTCCAAAAGTCTCAAACTACTAGTAAAATTCATGTTTTGTGTATTTTATGTAATTATTAATAATTAAATAGCATTTTCAGCTGAAAAAGTATATTTCCGTTAAATACCGCAGTACTACAAAATCAAACATAATCCTAGAAATAAATGACACATGCAATGTTTGTATAAAATATATTGTATAAAATTTAATTTATAATCAATTATTGATTTTTTTTAACAGCATTACTTGAAGAACTTGGAAAAGTGAATGTCAGTTAAGAGTAATAATCTTAATTTCATGCTTGCAGGATTTGCCTAAAATGTGGCTTCCATCAGGCAACAGGGACAATCACTGCCCTGTGTGTTTACAGATCGCCAGCTATCCTGTAGAGACCAACTGCGGGCATCTTTTCTGTGGTGCGTGTCAACCTACTTAAACACATCACTGCAAAAAAGTAAAAGTAAAAAAGAGTATTTGCATACATCTCAGATCTCAATGTTTAAAAATGTAATCATCATACTGGTTCACTTTACTGTAGCTTAAGGTGCTTTAGACTAGCGTAACTGGTGTACTGTGAGAGAGCAGATGGTGGTGGGCATTAACACTGACAAGTACTGAACACTTACCCGGTCATGTGACTCTACAGTGTTGCGTACGGAGTTTAATATTATACTGTTGCCATAGTTACAATAGCCGTGCCTCTCACCTGATCCAGATCATGTGAATACACACTCAGAGAGGAAAATATTTGTAGATGTATGTTAATAGCACGTTTATACAAAATTCAAAACTGGTGTATAATCGCATTGTAATTCTTGCACCACAGGTGTTTGACTGTAATAAAGAGCAGCAACGATAATACAGGCAATAAAATTAGTAATAAAATAAACATACGTGCTGATACACATGCACGACTCTTTCAAATTCGATTACCATTCCTTCTAGTCACACTAGCTCTACTAAATATATAAAAAGTAGTGAACCTAACCAGCTAATTTTATGTTTAATGTAAAAAAAAAACATTGAATATGATGTGCCAGATGTATCTGAATTAAAAATTCAATAGCAACAAAGAATATTTTTATGTGGTTTTATTATGATGTGAATGGTGGAATCCAAATGACATTTCTGAATGACCAAAGCCAGTGGAAAAACACATTTAAGATATTCATCTGATAGAAATCAATTAGAATAAACTATTGAAAATAACAATTTCTGACACATGGCACTAGGCACATGGTAAAGGAGAGGTCCACGCTTATCTGTCTGTATCTTTCCCTCCCCAGCACCATGTCTGATATCTTACTGGAAACATTGCTCCTGGTTACATGCCATCAGCTGTCCTTTGTGCAGACAGACGGTAAGAGATTTCTTAGCTGATACACGCTTCTTGGAGAAAAAATAAAAAAAGTAACTGTTTCTTGAGCAGCAAACCAGCATATCAGAATAATTTCTTAAGTAATAACTTAATTATTTTACCAAAATAAGAGGGATCATACAAAGCATGTTATTTTTTATTTAGTACTGACCTGAATAAGATATTTCACATAAAAGATGTTTACATATAGTCCACAAGAAAAAAATAATAGTTGAATTTATAAAAATGAGCCTGTTCAAAAGTTTACATACACTTGATTCTGTGTTGTTACCTGAATGATCTACAGCCTTTTTTTTTTTGTTTAGTAATAGTTGTTCATGAGTCCCTTGTTTGTCCTGAACAGTTAAACTGCCTGCTGTTCTTCAGAAAAATCCTTCAGTTCTTACAAATTCTTTGGTTTTTCAGCATTTTTTGTGTATTTGAACCCTTTCCAACAATGACTGTATGATTTTGAGATCCATCTTTTCACTCTGAGAACAACTGAAGGACTCATATGTAACTATTACAGAAGGTTCAAATGCTCACTGATGCGCCAGAACGACAAACAATGCATTAAGAGCCGGGGGGTGAAAACTTTTGGAATTTAAAGATTATGGTAAATGTAACTTATGTTGTCTTCTAGGAAACATATAAATATCTTCTGTAGCTTCTGAAGGGCAGTAGTAAGTGAAAAAAAATATGATATTTAGGCAAAATAAGAAAAATGTACACATCTTCATTTTGTGAAAAAGTTCTTCATGCATCATTTTTCTTTCTGAAGCATCAGTGAGCGTTTGAACCTTCTGTAATAGTTGCATATGAGTCCCTTAGTTGTCCTCAGAGTGAAAAGATGGATCTCAATCATACAGTCATTGTTGGGAAGGGTTCAAATACACAAAAATGCTGAAAAAACAAATAATTTGTGGGACCTGAAGGATTTTTCTGAAGAATAGCAGGCAGTTTAATTGTTCAGGACAAACAAGGGACTCATAAACAACTATCAGTAAAAAAAAAAAAAAAAAAAACACAGCTGTGGATCATTAACAACACTGTATTAAGAATCAAGTGTATGTAAACTTTTGAACTATTATTTTCTCTTGTGGTCTATATGTAAACATCTTTTATGTGAAATATCTTATCCAGGTCAGTACTGAATAAAAAATAACATGCATTTTGTATGACCCCTCTTATTTTGGTAAATAATTAACATTTTGCAGATTCTGTAAGGTGTATGTAAACCTCTGACCTCAACTGTACATACAGAAAAGATAAAGCTCTCATTTTATTTGTTGTCTTTTATTCTTTATTCTCAGGTGAATAAGATGTGCCATCTGTTCAGCGAGACCAGAGCTGACTGTAAAGAGACAGAAGTGCTAAAACATGTCAGAGACTATAACAAGCGCTACTCTGGAGCACCAAGACAGGTACAAACATTTGCTTTCAGTTGGACTAGTTGTCATTTTAAAAGTCAGAAACTTTTATTCAGACTGAAATCATACTAGTTTGGTGTTTATGAAGTCAGACTGACAAACAGTGCAATTGTAGCTACTGTAATTGGACTACTAACAGTACAGTGTGCACGGCTGACTTGAAAAACACTAATATAACTTTATTTTTTGTTGACAAACTCATGCCGCTCCCAGTAAATCCGTACAATAACCATTGTTACTTCTCAGCAGAGCTTTTATCATTTTATTTGCTCTGGACTATATCACATCACCACACCTCTTTTAGTTCCTGATGCCACAGAAATTGTGAAACCTCAAGCTAGGAAGGACATTGTTTTCTACATTTGGAAGACACGTCACACGCTGATATTCCATGTGCTCGGTCACATGCTACAGTATCATCGTCATCTTTTTCCTTTTCTAGGTAAAGGATTACCTGTGCGATACACCCCTCTTCCTGCTCTTTCTGGTGCGATGGCTGGGGAACATGGGTGGCCTGGTGTGGCTGTTTCTCTTGAGGGTGGCTGTCTGTGGATTTGGCGCTGCCATGTCTTTGGCCTCCCCACTGGAGACTCTTCCTGGGCCGTTAAGCAGTGTGCTGGGCATGCTGGATGATTTTGTAGTGGTCTTCCTTCTTCTCATCTGCATTATTAACATCAACCAACAGATGGGGCCGCAGAGGACAAGAACGCACTCGGTCACGCAGGGTGTGCTGACCGACGCATTGTAGAGGACAGTGATAATGTGCTTACTAGCATGTTGAAATTAGGCTAATCAGCCTTGTTGGCAAAGGTTAACAGTGTTATGACCTGCTGCACTTTGGTCTTATTGAACATGAATTTTCATTGACGATGTGTCAAGAATAGACATACAGCACTAAATGTGACCCTGGACCACAAGACCAGTCTTAAGTAGCACGGGTATATTTGTAGCAATAGCCAACAATACATTATATGGGTCAAAATGATTGATTTTCCTTTTATGCCAAAAATCATTAGGATATTAAGTAAAGATCATGTTCCATGAACATATTTTGTCAATTTCCTACCGTTAATATGTCAAAACTTAATTTTTGATTAGTAATATGCATGGCTAAGAACTTCATTTGGACAACTTTAAAGGCCATTTTCTCAATATTTTGATTTTTTCACACGTCACATTCCAGATTTTCAAATAGCTGTATCTCAGCCAAATATTGTCCTATCCTAGCGAACCATACATCAGTGGAAAGATTTGTTTCAGATGATGTGTAACTCTCAATTTCAAAAAATTGACCCTTATGACTGGTTTTGTGGTCCAGGGTCAAAATGAGATGAGAGGAGTTCTGATGTTTTAAAAAACAGCAATTTAGGGCGTTTTATTAAGGACAGATTGTATATAATAAATGTAAAGTGGTTTTGTAAATATGCAAGTTTCTAATAAATATTTATATATATATATATATATATATATATACATTTTTTGGTTATTCGGTTTATATTTCACACACTCACAAAAACAGACACAACAATGAAACGTTATAATCAAGAACTTATTTAATGCTTTGATAGTGTTTGCAGTGTTTCATCTACAACTTTTTCAGTGGAATGTTAATTTCAGGAATGTATGTTTAGCATTTTTTAAAACAAAAATCGATCTCAATAATGCAATTCAAATAGCACACATTTAAATTGTAGTGTTTCATCATTAAAACTTCACAGTGCAATATTAATCATTTGTTGAATGTATATTTTGGATTTTTGAAACAAAAAATGGTGATAACCGGCCATTTTTATTATTCTTAATAATGCTCAATAAAGGTTCCATTATGAATTTAGTCATGTATATGTTGAGGCATCAGTTTCCAGCAGGACTCCACGTGTTAATTCTACCTGAGTACAAACATACAACAAACTAGATCTGTATTTAAAAATGTATCAATGTTAGATTTCAAAAAGTCAGTCCAAGAACATCCAAAGTTCTCTAACAAGAGTCTTAAATGGATAGTTCACCCAAAAATGAAAATTCTATTATTTACTCATTCTCATGTCTTTTTAAACCTAATATATTGATAACCAATCAATTTTGGTTCCCATTGACTTTCACTGTATGGACCAAAAATACAAGACAAATATATATGAAACTGTTTGGTTATCAACAGTTTTCAAACGATCCTTTGTGCTGAACAGAAGAAAGAAATGGATGCAGGTATGAAACAACATAAGGGTGAGTATACAGTTTTTGGGTGAACTGAGTACTAAGTTGTCTAGTCTGCTTATTTGTTTAGTTGTGTATCATAGCTGTATTGTAGTATTTCTCTATGAGTTCTGACACCAGACTGCAGCATTACGGAACATGCTAAGCCACGGCGAGGCCTCCAATGATCCCCTGAGGTGCTGAGGGGCCCAAGCCCACTGCCAGCCCAGCACGCCCCGCTCTGGATGTGGCATCATGGCCAGGTGACGGCCATCTGCTGAGCAGATGCCAGACACCCCTTGCGCAGAACCGTTGGGGTTCATGGGATAGATTTCAGTTGGGTTGCCCGAGTCGTCCACATAACGAAGAGGAGCCAAAGAGGCACTGATTAGTTTCTGCTGAGCCTCAGGAGAGCTAAACTGCATCAGACCTATGGAACAAACAAGAGGAGTTTTTAAAAAGTCATTCAAGAGGAACAACACATACTGTAATGCAGAGTTTTTGCCTTTGTATACTTGTCAACAAAACTTTTGAGATTTAAAAAATAAATCAATTAAAAATAAACCTTTTAACACAAATTAGCTGTTTAATGTTAATTAAAAAAATATGTAAATTTATTTATGATGGAAATAATTGTCAAAAAAAGAATAATAATACAATCTCTAGTAATATAAAAAAAAAAAAAAAAAAAAAGTAAAACTAGTTTTAAAAATACCTAATTTTTAAAAAAATATTATGTATTTATTTTTTTTTATTTATTTTTTCCCTAGTGGTTTCAGACTTTTGGAACTAACTTGCAGTAGAAGTAAATGCATTTTTCAAGTTCAGTGTTATGACTGTGAACATATTTCTAACCTTCTCCATGAGCAACCCAAACGCCCAGAGCAGATCCCTCCATTCCCTTAAGCATGATGGCTGGAGAGGGCAGGATACCTACGCTCACAAACCTTGATTCGAACCGGCCAGATTTGTTATGGGTCAAAGTAACATCAGAACCTATAAAGTAAAAGAAATGAAGTGAATGCACAAAAAAAAAAAAAAAAAAAAAAAAAAAAATAATAAAATAAAATGAAATGAATAAATAAAATAAACACTAAGAAATAAAATAAAATGAAAAAATGAAAAATAAAATAAAAATACAATAAAATAAAAATAAAATGAAGTAAAAACTATGAAATAAAATAATAAAATAAACAATAATAAATAAAATAAATAAAATAAAAAAAAAAAATAAAAAAGATAACAAAAAATAAAATAAATTAAAAATGAATAAAAAAAAAAAAAAAAAAAATAAAAATGAAATTAAATATAATATAATACAAACTACTAAATAAGATAAAATAATAAAAACTATAACATAAAATAATGAAATAAACAATAAGAAATAAAATAAAATAGTAAAATAAAAAAATAAAATAAATTTAAAAATTAAATGAAATAAAATCTAAAAACTAAAAATAAAATGAAAATAAAAAATAAGAAATAAATTAAAAATGAATAAAAATAAAATAAAAAATAAGAAATAAAATATAATACAAACTACGAAATAAGATAAAATAATAAAAATAAAATAAAAAATAAAATGAAGTAAAGTAAAACAAAATAAAAAAAAAGAAAAAAATAAAATGAAATAAAATAAAAACTTAAAAAGAAAAAGAAAATAAAGAAATAACAAAAATGAAAATAATAAATAATAAAAACAATGACAAAAACTATAAAATAAAAATACAATAAAATAAAAATACGAAATTAAATAAAATAAAAATATAATAAAATTAAATAAAATTAAAATAATGAAATTAAATAAAATTAAAATGTTTATAAAAATAGAATACAGTGAGATTACTTCGAAAGAAGGTACTGGGTAAATTCTTGAGTGTTCTGATTGCCATTGACACATAATAAGAATGAGACTAAAAATTTTATCTCTCACCTCCACCCTCTCTTTCACCCACCCAGCCCAGCAAAGCCATGAGCTGACATCCGTTACACACTCCTAGACTCAGCGTGTCATTACGATTGCGGAAGCGCTCAAACTCCTCACGAGCCTTGGGGTTAAAGGTCACTGTGGCAGCCCACCCTGATGAATAAGGAAAAAGTCAAAGCATTTGATTATCAGCTGAAGAACAAGTGCTAAGAACCAGTCAATTTCAGTATGCAAGTGACAAGGCCAATACTTAATACCCTATGTTCCGATCCCAAATCTAAGGTCATACAAACATTCAATGCTGGGGATGAGTAAATGCTTGTTATCATTATAAAGCAGAACTAACATACAGTTCAGCAATGATATGTAAGATTGCTGCAACATGCAATAGTGTGATTTTCACCTTTAGCCGACCCCAGCACATCTGCATAGCTAAAACCACCCACAAACACCACAGCTCGGAAAGGGTCAAGGGTCGTGGAGCCTGAGCACAGGTCCTGCATTGTGACATCCCACACCTTCAGATCGTACAAGGAAAAAGGTCAAATGTCAAAATGAATTAAACTCAGCCTTGCTAGAGGTTAAAAGGAAACAAACAGCGTTTGTGCTATTAGTGAACAAACGTCATCCCTAAATTCTTTTACTTACTACAAACTCTTATTTAAAAACACAAACTTATAACTTTCGTGGTGTCTTTACCTCAAATCCAGCCATGAACAAAGCAGCAGACATCTCTCGGTCTCCATTACTGCCTTCCTCTCTCACAACAGCTACACGAGGTTTCCCTGAAGCTGAAACACAATCCAAATATTTTAGTATGTAGGTCAAGTGTGAATACAGGAACGATTTGTGATTGTAAAACTAGTTCATGGCCTCACAGAGCTCTTTAGTGATGGGTGTTTGAGAGGGGTCAAAGGTGAGCTTGAGGTACGGCTGTGTGCGAGAAGCAAGCCCTTCTTCTTCCTCTTGGACACACAGTGGATTGGCCTGCAGTCGCTCCAGTTGAAAACTAGTACTTTCCCAAATCGCCCTAAGTGTGGGCAGACGCTCATTCAGCACTTCCTGTCCACACAGACTTACTTTGACCTACAAGACAGTATGGAGAAGAAATCAGCAGTTATTGAATGCTTTTTTGTGCACACTTAAATCACTGAGGTCCAATAGTATTTCACTGAGCTCCATTAATCAGTGCACATGCTTTTAAATGAAAAGAACTCAGCTCACCATGGCATCGGGTCCAAAACCAGAAGTTCTGCCGATTCTGTGACAGACGAGATCAGCATCTGTGTATCTCTGACAGACGGTCGATGCATTACTCTCATAAACCTCCAAAACCAGACCGAGCTCCTCTGAAAAAAGAGCCTCCATCACTGAAAGAGAGGAATGAGTAGAGACGTAGGAAATGTCTATGGCTAGGGCTGCAACGATTCCTCAATTCTATTCGCGTATTTAATTTTAAAAAACCATTGAATGCATTTTGCCTGTGTCGAGTAGTACCGGAAATGGCACATTCCACATACTGAAACTATTTTAAAATCATGATGAATTAAATAAATATATGCAATGCAGGTTTAACATATGCTTTTTAATTATATACGTGTGTATTTTAAATATGTGCGCGTCAGAGTGGCTCCGTTCACAGTAAATGCTGCTACACAAACTACTATCATTTACATGATCTCAAACTCCATCTGGGTTTATAATGTTCATCTGATATTTCATCAGATTTGTAAGGTAAATCACTTATAAACCTACACAAACACAGCAGAATACATCAATCGTTCTCAATATGCTAACTGCTCATAGTAACTTCAAAATAAAATTTTAAACCCACACGTTTTGATGTCCACATATTCAAGAAATTACAGTGGTTGTAGCTTTTCTATCATAAAGAAATGACCAAATATTAAAGATTAAGTGGATATTTAAATTAAATGTTTGTTGAGTCAATATTAAACAAGGATTAGATTGATCAGTAAAAATAATCGTCAGGCCATTGGCGCCCTCTGCAGGCATTTGTTATAATGCGTAATGTACATTAATTATTGTTTATAATACATTATGTATTTGAACAGTAAATGTATTTGTTCAATAAAACCATGTGATTACTTGCTTTTGATACTGTATTTGAATCAATTATTATTGTCTCATTGCTATAATATATGTATTTTAAGCCATTTCAAAGGCTATTTTTCACTTATTTTTATTACTGCAGGAAAAATAATTATCCGATTACTCGATTAATCATCAGAATAATCGACAGATTACTCGATTACTAAAATAATCGTTAGTGACAGCCCTGTCTATGGCTATGTTTTCATCCAAGCTGCAAATTTATTCTCGTGAAAAATCTGAATAATCACAAATTACATTACAATTTATAACAATATTTATAACATTATTGTAATAAATTATATATTTTACAATCATATTTTTACACAATTACACAAAGAATTTACACAGTTAAGTAACTAGTTGACTAGTAAAAACACTGATTTTTTTTTAAATAAATGCTAATTCAAGATATTAATAAGAAGTAATACAGCTGCAAGCAGTAATTACTGGGGTTCAACTCTTAAGGCATTTTAGCATATATGGAAAATGACATTACATAGTATTTACAGCAAGGCTGTACCCACCTAAATCAACGATTAAAAAAGCATTTTTGGCAAATCCAGGTAATTTACCATACAACAGGGTGACCAGACGTGCTACTTTTCGGGGACAAATATTTAGTACAGGATTTCTAAATTGCCTAAAATAACCAGGTGTTGGCTGTTTGCTCTGTGCCCTTTGATTGTTGTACGACATCAACGTACCGCAAAAGCTATAGAGAGCAGAGCAGACGGGCCCATGCTTTCAAATCGCTCTTGCAGTACTTCGATGTCATACAATAATCGATTGGCACAATGCAAATAGCCAACACCTAGATATTTTAGGCAATTTGGAAATCCTGTGCTGAACATGTCCCAAGGAAGTGGCACGTTGGGTCACCCTACCATAGAAATATGATGTTTCTATAACATTTATGACTATTAAAGCGCTAGCTGTGGTCTGATTGCCTTAAAACTTTGCATGCTTGTTTAGAATCACCTGTCATGTGCTCACCAGGTTTTGTGAGATTTTGAGTTTTCCATTAAGGATTAAAGTGGTTTTGGGTAAATTCAGACAGGCCCCTTTTCTGAAAAACCCCGTTATAGCTTTCTAAAGGGTAAATATAACTTTTTTTTATAATTATTGGCCTAAAGAGTCCAGAAAATTGTACTGCAGTGCTTTTTTTCCAGATTGAGTGAAAAACCTAGAACTAGTTTGGAAAAGGTTTTTTTTTGCATCTTCTCAATCATTTAACAAACAATTTGACTGACAGCAGTGGTTCTAGAAGCAAAGTTGTCTGGAATAAGGATTTCTATCATATGATACAAATATGCGCGCAAAACCACACAACGTACAATCGTTTACATCAGGGGTGCTCAACCCTGGTCCTGGAGATCGACTTTCCTGCAGAGTTCAGCTCCAACCCTAATCAAACACACCTGTCTGTAATTATCAAGTGCTCCTTCAGATCCTAATTAGCTGGTTCAGGTGTGTTTGGTCAGGTTGGAGCTGAACTCTGCAGGAAAGTCGACCTCCAGGATCAGGGTTGAGCACCTTTGGTTTGCACCCTTGAAAAATGCAATATTGCCCCCAGTGGCTGATTTCTTTAAAATTTCTCTCAGACCTTTGAAGCCATGAGTTGAACAGGCCTACTGACATTTGTTCCAGTCGGCCTCTTTTAACCTTGTCTAACAGGTGCTCAAATTTGTTGACCAATGGCGGCCATGTTTTTTGAAATTTGCAAATGTCCTTGTACACACTTGTGGCACTTTGGACCAAGAGCGCGTACATCGATTTTCATGTTGATAGGACAAATGGTTGCGTAGTTATAGCCATTTTTATGTTTTTTTCCCTCTTATAGTGCCAGTAAGTGGCCAAGCTCTGCAATTTTTTTTTCCTGGGAACTCAGATTAAGCTCTTACATGTTCTTCACTCGGCATGGCTGCATGTGTCAGTGGAGAAAAATTCAGGAGTTATAGGCATTTTACTAAAAGTGGCCCCTTTCAAACGGTTTGGTCTGCATAATCAGTTTTATGTGGAGATTGCTGATCTGTGACCACTCTAACAACTACAATATGGTTTCAGCGCTATGCGCTTGCACACCAATTTTTTTTTAGAGAAATATAACAAAAAAAATGTATTCACCTCAAATCAGTGTATGCAATTTTTTTTTGCAAACAAAACTTTCAAAATGCACATGTTGGTATTTTTGTGCAGCGTAATAAAAAAGTAGATGGAAACTGGCTGACTTGGACTAGTGAAAAGGCTTCTTTTTTCCAAGACATAAATCATTTTTTTATTACCAACCATCAACGCCTTCTAAAGGCAAGTCCACGTCCATCCCACGATTCCCTGCAAAGGCCATCTCTAGCAGACAGGAAATGAGCCCTCCATCACTGACATCATGTCCTGCGGTCAGGAGTCCATCTGCAATATAAAGTTAAAACCAACAGACTGTAGAGATAAAATGCCACTGCACTTTGAGAATCGACAAATATAGGGGCAGCAGAGTTTGGGAGGAGCAAAAACTGTTCCTAGATCAGCTTGTGTATGTTTTTTTTTAACAGTGTAGTTTTGAAAGAATTACATTATTAACGTATCAATATATGAGATGAAGTAAAAACAAAAACAAATCATAATTGCACATACTGACCCTGGATCAGTGTCTGTGTGGTGTTGAAGCAGGCAGAGAGTTTTTCTGGCTGATCCAGATCTGGACTGCAGTCTCCAAGCTGTCCGTAACATTGAGCTAGAGCAGAGCCGCCCAGCCTGTATTTACCTGAGCTCACAGGCACATACAGAAGCACACCTGACAAAGGATGAGAGAGAGTGTGAGAGATGTACACACTAGTATATAATAGCAAAAATATAAGGCCGATGTGAGAGGTTTAAAGTGGTAAAGATCCAGGATCAACCTTTGCCATCAGGGTTGTCCAGGTCAGGGGTCACAGTAGCAGTGATATCAGGACACACAGCATACACAGAGATAACTAGAGCACCTAAAACACAAAGACAGCAGTTTGTAGTGTGACAAAATTCAGGCAATGTTTTATCTACTGTAGAATAAAAATCGCATACAACGAAGTACGTGTAAGGGCAAAGGCCTAGTTGAGTACTAAAGAACCCAACTACTGAACTGAAGTAAAACTAGATCTGAATTGTGTAAATGTATCTTTGCTTGCTGTACGCAACAATGGAATGTGCTTTTCCCACTGAATCCCTCACCTAAAGCATGCAGTTACAAGTGAACGCATCATGTAGCACTGAGGATGTGACATCGATTGTGATGAGAGATGATGGCATGTGCTTCCAGATGCATCCAAGATTTAAAAAATAAATGTTTTTAATTCTTACAAAATGATATATATTATATTTATTATATAAACATTTTGTTTATAAATACTACTCTTTAGAAGTTTATTGTGTGTTGTTAAAAAAAATCAACTGTCCATTCCTAATTCAGGCATGCATTAAACAGGTACCTGGGGCCTTAACAGTTTCTCCACTGACACGTGCGGCCATGCTGAGTGAATCTTTTCCCCCATCCACAGCCACTCCCAGTTGACCCATCACTTCACACATGGCCTGACACGCCTCCCACAGACACACTCCCTCTCCTGGCAGCTTGGCAGCCCACATCCAGTTACCGCTGCATTTTACATCCTGTGAAGATATGCACAGATATCCTTGAGTGACAAGTGTGTGCGTTTTTTTTAATTACATGTATTTAACATATTCAAAAATGCAAAGACTTCTTCACCTTGAGAGAAGACACTCTTGCAAACACCAGGTTAGTGAGAGCTTCTCCCACAGCCATACGAGCCCCAGCTGCCGGTGACACCAGCCCTTTGATTGGCTGCTCGCCTATCGCTGTGGCTGCACCCTGGAGGCTGAATGGAGATAGGGCAACAACAGCTACATCAGCCAGTGGAGTGTGAAGAGGACCCACACACTGTTGCTGAGCAACCAGACCAGTGACAGATCGATCAACCTGGAACAGAAGGTTTTGCGTAAAATGTATTGCATTTCGTTTGCAATTCCTTTGTAACGCCTGTATATTAGCTAAGTCAATTAATTGATTATATATTTAGAGTAAATTAAATTAATTAAAGGATTAGTTCACTTCCAGAATTTACATTTTTTGATCATTTGCTCACCCCAAGTCATCCAATATGTTCACATCTTTCTTACTTCAGTCAAAAAGAAAGTTTTTAAGGAGAGTTTTATGCAGGATTTTTCTCCATATAGTGGATTTTAATGGTGCCCAATAGGTTGAAGTTCCAAATTGCAGTTTCAACGGGCTCTACACGATCCCAGCCAAGGCATTAGCGTCTTATCTAGTGAAATGATTGGTAATTTGATTGGTCAAGCTGCACTGAAACAGCAGTCTGGACCTTCTACCTGTTGGCTTCCAATGGTGTCCACTATATGGAAAAAAACTGGATTGTTTTCCTCCAAAACCTTAATTTCTTTCTGACTGAAGAAAGAAAGACTTCAACATTATGGATGACATGGGGGTGAGTAAATTATCAGGAATTTTTTATTCTGGAAGTAAACTAATCCTTTAAAATAATTAAATATATGTAATAAAAAAACACAATAAAGTTAAAAATGGCAAGATAATGATACATTTTAATGTCTGGACATACACCGACCAAAATCATAAATGCAACACTTTTGTTTTTGCCCCCATTTTTCATGAGCTGAACTCCAAGATCTAAGACTTTTCTATGTACACAAAAGGCCTATTTCTCTTCAATATTTTTCACAAATCTGTCTAAATCTGTGTTAGTGAGCACTTCTCCTTTGCCGAAATAATCCATCCACCTCACAGGTGTGGCATATCAAGATGCTGATGCCTCACAGGTGTGCCTTAGGCTGGCCACAATAAAAGGCCACTCTAAAATATGCAGTTTTATCACACAGCACAATGCCACAGATATTGCAAGTTTTGAGGCAGCATGCAATTGGCATGCTGACTGCAGGAATGTCCACCAGAGCTGTTGCCCGTGAATTGAATGTTCATTTCTCTACCATAAGCCATTTCCAAAGGCGTTTCAGAGAATTTGGCAGTACATCCAACTGGCCTCACAACCGCAGACCACGTGTAACCACACCAATCCAGGACCTCCACATCCAGCATCTTCATCTCCAAGATCGTCTGAGACCAGCCACCCAGACAGCTGCTGCAACAATCGGTTTGCATAACCAAACAATTTCTGCACAAACTGTCAGAAACCGTCTCACGGAAGTTCATCTGCATGCTCATCGTCCTCATCGGGGTCTCGACCTGGCTGCAGTTTGTCATCGTAACCGACTAAGCAAATGCCGATGGTGTTTGGCACTTTGGAGAGGTGTTGTCTTCATGGATGAATCCCGGTTTTCACTGTACAGGGCAGATGGCAGACAGAGTGTATGGCGTCGTGTGGGTGAGCGGTTTGCTGATTTGTCAATGCTGTGGTTCGAGTGGCCCATGGTAGTGGTGGTTTATGGTATCAGCAGGTGTATGTTATGGACAACGAACATAGGTGCATTTTATTGAAGACATTTTGAATGCACAGAGATAACGTGACAAGATCCTGAGGCCCATTGTTATGCCATTCACCCACGACCATCATCTCATGTTGCAGCACAATAATGCACACCCCCATGTTGCAAGAATGTGTACACAATTCCTGAAAGCTGAAAACATCCCAGTTCTTGCATGGCCAGCATACTCACCGGACATGTTACCCATTGAGGATGTTTGGGATGCTCTGGATCGGCATATACGACAGCGTGTTCCAGTTTCTGCCAATATCCAGCAACTTCACACAGCCATTGAAGAGGAGTGGACCAACATTCCACAGGCCACAATCAACAACCTGATCAACTCTACGCGATGGAGATGTGTTGCACTGCATGAGGCAAATGGTGGTCACACCAGATACTGACTGGTTTTCTGACCCCCCTGGACCCCCCCAAAACAGTAAAACTGCACACCTGTGCAATAATCATGCTGTCTAATCAACATCTTGATATGCCACACCTGTGAGGTGGATAGATTATCTTGGCAAAGGAGAAGTGCTCACTAACACAAATTTAGACAGATTTGTGAACAATATTTGAGAGAAACAGCCTTTTTGTGTACATAGAAAAAGTCTTAGATCTTTGAGTTCAGCTCATAAAAAATGGGGGCAAAAAAAAAAGTGTTGCATTTATACTTTCGGTCAGTGTATTTGGAAGTGTAGAGATTGGCACTAGTCAGAAACAGACATGCAATCTATTTCTGGCCTACCATTTGTGTACCACTGCAATACTCAACTACACAAAGGTCATATATTATTATGCATGTGCCAAGGTGTAAGTATTGTACCTTGTTGGTGAGGTAGCGCTTACTGGCCACTGCAGGCAGCCGGAGAACTCTTTCCAGAGCTGGAAGGACAGAAAGACCCACAGGAAGAGAGAGAGGCTGCAGAGACACAGCCATGTGCTCCAATACAAACTCCTAAAAATATATATGTAACTGACTGAGTGGAAAGCAACATAAATGTAAAACAACCCAAAGAGCATAATTTGATCAGTTAAAGGATTAAAGGATTCCTTGATAATTTACTCACCACCACATCAAATATGTTGATGTTAAAAATTAATAATTTAAATAAATAAATAAATAAGGTTTTTGATGTTTTTTTTTCCCCAATGGGAGCCGATGGGTTGAAGGTCCAAATTACAGTTTCAATGCAACTTCAAAGGGCTCTACACAATCCAAGCTGATGAATAAGAGTTTTATATTGTGAAACGTGGTTAAAAAGCATAGTTACATATTTTTTTTTTTAAATAATTTCGCTAGATAAGACCCTTATTCTTTGGCTGGGATCGTTTAGAGCAATGGTTCCCACTGCATGTTTTCCGTGTCTCCTTAATCAAACACATTTCAGATCATCAGCAGTAAAGACTCCAAGACCTGAAATGGGTGTGTCAGACAAAGGAGAGATGCAAAATGTGCAGTGCTGGGGGGCCTCCAGGAACATGGTTGGGAACCACTGGTTTAGAGCTCTTTGAAGCTGCAATTTGGACCTTCAACCCATTAGTCCTCATTGAAAAGAAAAATCCTGGAATGTTTTCCTCAAAAGCCTTAATTTCTTTTTGACTGAAGAAAGAAAGACATGAACATCTTGAATGACATGGCGGTGAGTAAATTATTAGGAATTTTTTATTCTGAAAATAAACTATTCCTTTAAATTTGAAAGTCTAGACACTGCAGTTCAAAAATCAGCCAAGAGAGGGTGCACTCTACCACAATGTCTAAATTCTTTGTCAGCAATGCTCTTAATGAAGTCTTGAGCAGATTTAGGCCATGTTTGGTAGAGTTTAATTAACAAAAATAGATTGATTTTGCACCTTTTGTGGCATCTTTCCCAGGACCCAATCCAGCTCCAGATCCACAGGGCACCGCCCACTATCAAGCCCATCAGTCTGTTTACACAGGTCGTCCAACAACACAATCTATAGAGCAATACATCATGTCAAGTATCATCTAAAAATACACTTGTTATAGCTTAAAAAAAACGTAGTTTCACTCACCTTGCCATCACCAGTTATCTTGCCCACAAAGTCAACAGGACATTTCTCCCTCTGACACACCCTCTCGAGGAAGCTCCGGTCAGAGGGGCGGAGCAACAGAGCATTACTTTCCTGATACTCTGCCCCCCACAACTCCAAAACACTGAGGGTGGGGTCACCTCTCTGAGCATTAGAGCAAAATATGTATATATGTAACACTTTGACATAAAAATCAAGAAACAGATGTTTTATCAAAGTCTTTATCTCACCTTAAACATGCTAGTGTAGATAACAGCACCAGCAGGCTCACTCAGCTCCTTCAACACATTACCTACATAAATAAAAAGATGTTTTAACATGTTTCTGTTGTTAAGTAGGGAAATACTGCACTTCAAAAAAATTGCCCCCAGCATTACCATTGCCCCCAGCACCCTGATCATGAATGCTACAAATGGGGTTTCCTTCCTCTCGCTCCAGGCAGGCCCTAAGAGCTCGGTTCATCTTCTGCTCCATTTCAGCATCTCCTCTCTGAACTGCTCCAAGATCCCTGGCACTGGAGTTATCACCTTGAACCTAAAATAATACAGTACACACAAGCACGCATTAAGATGCATCATTGTACAGTCTATGAAAAAAAGATGCAACACACAGACATGCTCTGCAAACACAAAAAAACCCACTGAATTTTAGAGCAGCTTGTATAATAATTTAATTTAAAAATTTTTGTGTACCTGTACAGAAGAGGCAGCACCTCCCCCAACACCGATCCTGTACACAGGACCTCCAATTTTCACCACCTCCATACCTGCCAAGGACAAGAGGGAAAAAAAAAAATAGATGAATGAAAAGAAAAAGCTATTTATAATCACCTACCATTCAGTTTGTTGCCAGTTAGATTTTTTAAAAAGAAATTAAAGCTTTTATTTAACAAGGATGCATTAAATTAATTAAAAGCAGCAGTAATTACTTGTATAAAGATCTATATTCCAAATGAACACTGTTCTTTTGAACTGAAAATTTTATTAGGGTTTCCACAAAATGGCAATACAAATGCTTTCAGCATTGATAATAAGAAATGATTCTTGAGCACCAAATCCACATATTAGAATGATTTCTGTAAGATCATGTGAAACTGAAGACTGGAGTAATGGTGCTGAAAATTCAGATTTGCCATAAATGCATTCCTAAAACAATTATGATGCATTAGGTGTATATTTGTCCTTGTGTACCTGGTGCAGCCTGTTCTTTCTTCACATGCTGGTCCTCGATAGAGCCCAACCCACCACTGAACATGATCGGCTTGATCCACTCCCGCCGCTCACCGTTAGCCAAACGCATTCCAAACGAACGAGCAAAGCCTTAATGGGAAGAAAGGAACAAGTAAACAACTGTAAACACAAGCTAATAGCCACAAAAAACAGATGGCTGTTGTCCTGTTAGTTTTCACCTGCTAGGACTGGCTCCCCAAACTTATTGCCATAGTCAGAGGCTCCATCACTGGCCTCTATGGCCACCTGGAGTGGAGAAGCAAAGCTGGACGGGTACTCCCACCCATCTTCTTCCCATGGGAGTACATACCCTGAGAAGAGAGAAGATCCAGATATGGGAAAGTGTGCTTACAAAACAAAATAAGGCAAAGAATGAACTCTAAGCTGAGTTTTAGGGCATTATTTAGTTATGTTGTTGTGGTTTACGCTTGAAACCGAACAAATGGATTAACATTTTCAGGAGTCCAATGATTTGAGGCTTACCTGGGATATGGAGGTTGCCGAAGCAGTACCCAGCTGTGCCTGCGATCACATGACCACCCTTTCCAGCACTCTGCACATCTCTGATTCGCCCACCGGTACCTGTGGTGGCTCCGCTGAATGGAGCAACACCTGGGTGTAAAAAAGAGCATTTTATAACTCAAATATAAACATTATTGTTGTTAAACAAAAACAAAACAAAACATTGTTTTCAATAAGTAAAATAAAGCTGAAAAAAATAAAAATAAAAAAATTGACTGGTAGTTTATATATATATGTGTGTGTGTGTGTGTGTGTGTGTGTGTGTGTGTGTGTGTGTATATATATATATATATATATATATATATATATATATATATATATATATATATATATACACACACACACACACACATATATATATAAACTACCAGTCAATTTTTTGAAAATTTATCATGTTTACTAAAAATTTTCTAGCATCCATTTATTTGATCCAAAGTACAGCAAAAACAGTAAAATGTTGAAGTATTTTTACCATTTAAAATTGCTTTTTTTGCTTTTTATTCCTGTGATTTCAAAGCTGAATTTTTAGCATCATTACTCCAGCCACGTGATTATTCAGAAATCATTGTAATATTCTGATTTGCTGCTCAAAAAACATTATTATTATAATTATTATTATGATGTTGAAAACAGGTGAGTATATATATAACTGAATTAAATAAATTTACATGACATGGAAACCAAACAAAAATTATTACAAAATTTAAATGAAAACTAAAAATATACAAATAAAATATTTATATAAATAAAAGAAACTCAAGATATAAAATAAACTTTAATAGAATATAAATAAAACACTAAAACAGTACTGCTCAATATACTATAATATTAAAATATTTTCAAAAATATTTGAATACTTGAATGCTATAACTAGGGTTTGACTGATATGTGTTTTTCAAGACCAATGCTGATACTGATTATTACAGATCAAGTAGACCGATAACCAATATTTTGAATCGATAGACATGTCGAGCATAAAAATGAAAATTAATGTCAAAATTAAGAATAACAACGGCTTTATCTAAATGCTTTTCAACTATTTTATTTGGCAAATTGGTTTTGAAAACGACCGATAACGATAACCAGAAAAATGCTGATAATCACTGATAATCAGTCAACCCCTAGCTATAATTAATATTTTGCTTATTGTTCACGCTGTCAGTAAAAACTATTTTAATTCTCAATAGAATTATTTTAGGTTGGCCTTTACACGTGGAAAAAAAAGTGAGCAGATTAAATGTAATTAGGATCAGACCAGTGGGGAAGTTGTGTGTCTCTGCAGTGAAGATGACGTGTCTGGTAGCATGTCTGGTTTTATAGAGACTGGCTTGTGCAGGGTTTGTGGGATACATACACTCCAGGTCCATGCCTTTAATGCCACTACAAACACACAAGAAACTCATTTTGAGACATTCTGCCCAAATGCTGTTCAAATGGTTTGACACTCACGGCGATGCATCTAACCTGCTGTTGTCACAGAATTTGATGACATTGTTCTGGTTGCTATGGTGCTGAGTGCCCATAATAAGACTGAAGAGTGTCTCCTTCTGCTCTTCTCCGTCAATGATCATTCTCCCTCGGAAGAACCAGTGGCGGCTGTGCTCACTGCAAAACAGAGAGAGCATGAGACGGTCATTGTATATGTTATCGCAGATAAAAGTCACACTTTCCTTTGGTGTTTATTCTCTGGAGAACACACACCTGTTTGACTGAGCCAGATCAAAGCATTCTACACTGGTTGGATTCCTTTTCACCCTCTGGAAGAGTGCAGTGTAGTAGTCCAGATCCCAAGAATCAAATGCCAATCCTGCTCATACATGCAAAAATAAAGGCAGACAGACAGACAGAGACCAGATCAAACACGGAATGAAGGAAAAAATTATCAGAGTTGAATGCAAAAACAAACAAAATATTCTAAAATGAGCCTTGCTAAGCACCTCCTCACTTAGTTACCACTGCTAACTAACAAGATTTACAAAACATCCAATTGGGACATAATTACAAGTCATAAAATGAGTGCAAGTGAACGAAAATGTTCTTAACGCATTTACTACAGTACTGTAAACTGTTACTTTTGACACTACAGTGATGATGTTAGTGCTGGGCAATGATTAATCGTGATTAATCACAGTTTTTGTGTACATAATATGTGTATGCACTGTGTATTTTTATTATGTATATATAAAGACACACACATACAGAATATATTTAGAAAACATTTACATGCATATATTACTATTCATATAATTTATATTATATAAATATATTTAATATATAAGCATAACATTTTTCTTAAACATAAACATGCATGTGTGTGTATATTTATATATACATAATAAATATACACAGTACACACACATATATTATGTGAACATTTTTTTTTCCGGATGCGATTAATCGTTGCCCAGCACTAAATAATAATATAACCCCTTTTTTAAAAATTGTTAAAAGCAAATAAAAGCGCTATTATAAGTGACACAGAAACAAATTTGTACTGCTTTTTTAGGATAATTTAAATAAAATTGCCATTACAACTATCAAAACAGACAGACGTTTTATAAATTTTTGTTCAAACATTTGAGAACGGTAACACTGTGAAATATCACTGCAAATTAAAAGACGTTTTTATTTGAATATATGTTAAAATATAATTTATTCCTGTGATGGCAAATCTGAATTTTCAGCATCCACATAATGTTTTTTTTTTTTTTTGCTCAAGATACATTTTGTATTATTATCAATGTTGAAAACAGTTTATCTTTGTGGAAAATGTCATTTTTTTCAGGATTTTCTGATTAATGAACAGCACTTTTTATTCATTTTATTTTATTTATTTATTTTTTAAACAATGTGAACGCCATTTTTGATTAATTTAAAGATTTATTTTTTGGCATTTTTGCCTTTATTAAGACAGGACAGATCAGTAGTGACAGGAAGCGAAGTGGGAGAGAGAGATGGGGGCGGGATTGGGAAAGGTCCTTGAGTCGGGATTCAAACACGGGACGCCCGGAGCGCAACGACGCTATATGTCGGTGCACTGCCCACAAAGCTATTGGTGCAGACCATTTTTAATGTGGCCTTAATTTCTTGCTGGATGCAAGATTTAATTTCTTTACAAATAAAAAATAAAACAACCTCAAACTTTTGGAAAACCTTGCAAAAACTTGTCTTAGAAAAAGGTGGCAAAAGGTCAGACTGAAAGGCCAATTCTATGTATGAAAACTAGTATGACCTACAGCCCAAAACAGAAATACCTTTACATTTTAATGGACTGTTGAGGATCTCTTTGTAATGAAGGCTTAAATAACAGAGTAACAACCAAAAATCTGTCACGTGACTTTTTATTTCTAACCCAGTAGGCCTTCACTAATCTTAGATGCAGGCAGTGAGCTTTGGTGCAACCCACCGGCTTACTGTCTCTCATACAGTCATTCATTCTTTCACACACCTCGTGATCTAATCAAATAGGCCCCTCTTATCTTGTGACATCTACCCTTCTTCTAATCATGTTAACTCTCATGTGACCTTAAAATACTGGATCATTATTTGTAGAAGCAGAGTTGCAGATCTCATCACTGAATGCTGCCTACACACACAGTTCTTAGGGCAGCTAATTAAATCATTTTTAAAATCTTTAGTCCTTAGCATTTAAGAATAATGTCATTTTCATATAGTTCATATGACACTGCTACTGGTTTTATATTGTTGTACTCATAATGTAATTACAAAATGGTAAGATGTATATCTATGAATGTCTTAAAGACCAACTGTTGGATGATTAATCTTCCTCTCACTAGGTAATACCACTGTTACTTCAAGATAAATATCATTATAAAGTCTTTTTTTATTATAAACATGGTTCAGACTCCAAAAACGTCTCTTACCAAGTTCATCATTGGCTTTCTCTAAGGCAGCACGACCTTTTCCTAGAATGTCCACTTCAAATACTTCCTGCGGCTGAATATCAACAGCAAACGACGTGATTGGCCGGGAGTAAACGCATTCGGTCATGCTGTCATACAAGCAGCAAATCAGTCTCTCAATCTCGCCGTCCTTCAGTACAACATTATTTCCCTCCTGGGGCTAGATGGAGAAGAAAAAGAGAGCTTTTAATCAAAATGGGTGGGAAAAAAATCTTACTGAAATGTAAAGCTATTATCCTGATTCCTGACCTTGATTAGATGCCTATGGGAAAGCTCCACTCTCGTCACCCGGCTCAGACCCGCGCTTTGGCAGATGGACACGGCATTGGTGGACCAAGCAGTGGAAAAGTTCAACCTTCAAAGGTCAAGATATATTTGAAATTTGTGATGTGAGTTATATTAAAGATTACAATGCCATATCACTATGATGAGACAGTTGTAGAGGCTACCTGGGTCCAATCTCCACCAGTCTTGCCCCATCCACTGGTTTTAAAGTGGGCTCCTCTGACAAGCTGACAGAATAAGGAGGACTAAACAACCAGCGCAATATATCTTTCTGCTCCACACTCAAAGACTCAGACCCTTGGAAAGAAAGAGATGATGATGAGCCAAAATTGTATTTATTTCATAACTAGAGCAGTCTGCAACATTAATACTGCTTTGAAACAACCTGTGTCATATACTGCAAATAAATGTGACCTGACTTGAGTCACAAACTCAGTACCATTTCTATACAATATTCTCTCACCATCCAGTTCTACATTGTAGCAAAGCTCTGTTGCTATATTGACATCTGGATACAGTTGTGCGATCCTTCGTATGACCCGACCTGTCCCGGTCTCCTCTCCTCTGTAAAACCGCACGACAGGCATGATCCTAAAAGAAAGACAGAGACAATATCCAGAACTTGTGCTGCAAACTTTTGCCTACTGGTGCATAACAGGAAAGCATTTCCTAACTTATCTTCATAAAATCTCAGCTCATTCAGTTACAGAGTACTTATGATTGGCTTCAATGGGGAATAGTGGATGAAGTCAAGGGTCAAACAAATAATTTGTGAGTTGCATCACAAGGCAGTCAATCACAACCTTGTTAGAAGTCACCTCTATAGTTTAAAAAAAAATGTATATGGATTAAATTGAAAGGTCAACTTAATTTAAATGATAAATAATAATATAAACACTCTTAGTATGTACTGTTGACAATGAGCTAAATATTAATAAGTACTATTTTTAGTGCTAACTCAGCTCTAAGAAGGTTGTTGTGACGTAACGGACTGCCTGCGAATTATTTACAAACTTTTCTTGTGCATATAAACTAACGTACATATTGTAATGGGAACACAAGTATGTTTCTAACTGCTCTTATTCAAAATGGTTAGCAATTATCTTACTTTTCGGTTGCTCGAGTAGTCCGCTGGTAGACTCGTGAGATGTGAGTTGGCCCACTGTGGGATGATGTTGACCACTGCAGACGCCACACAGATCCACGTGTGTCAGTGGATCACACACGAACCTTCCGCCACAAGGACTGGCCTCTATGCGCATGCGCAGATGTCTGTGTTTGATTAGGTAGTATTATCTATAGAAATATCACTGATTGTATCTCATCTGAATGGAAATAATAAACGAACATACTGATAAATGAGCGCCAATCATATGAAAGATTAAATTAGACAGCTTCAAAAAAAATTCGGTGATCATAGATTTGTCATAACTGAGATTTGGCAGTTGGGCACTAGTATGTCACATTTTCTTATACAAGTACACATCATATTAACGTTTGAAAATACTTTATTACAGCCAAATTCGTTTGTTTAGGGACGGTTGTAACTTTTTAATGTTATATTATTCATCGTCACACAATGAATTTTCAACTTTGCTATTATTATTTTACTCATGTTTAGAACGTCGTGTTTTAACATAAAAATAATTAATATTTTCTAAAACATTTTAGTTTTCACATCATCCAGCCAGTCAGAGGCATCGTTATTGAGGTTGGGCGGCCAATCAGAATGCTTCTTGTACACACTCCTCTGTCAGAGGTCAAACATGGCGGCGTGCACAAGGAGGACGCAAGAAATGATGAGTTTGCTACGGATTTTAAGAAGTTTTCCTCAGAACGAACGTATGTTACTGAGTTTTATATTCCCCATTACCAAATTCATGTTAGATGGTAATGACAAAAAAAAAAACTAATGAGACGATCATTAAAATCATCACCTGCTCACCTATATATAGTTTATGTAATGAATAAGTTAGCTATTTCTGATACCTAAAATGATTTGTACACATGCACAATATTAATTTTTTTTATAGGACTTCTGTCGACGTCTGTGATGAGGCGCGCTGCGGCGTCAGATGGACCTCCAAAATTTACCCCTCCAGCCAAACCAGTTATCATAGACAAAACACAGAAAGAAGCATCTCTGCGACGGTATGTATGTATGTATGTATGTATGTATGTATGTATGTATGTTGTTGTATAAATGCATATGCATATATATATATATATATATATATATATATATATATATATATATGCATGTGATTATGATTAGATATAACAGGTTCATTAGTAAAGGTTTATGGGAACCTGTCTCTCTGTCAGCATGGTAACATGTATAAATGACATGTAGTTTGCAACGTTTGTAGATATGTGAATGATTGTTAAGGTTATTAAGAATATTGTTAGCAAGATTGTAACTGTGTTAATAGAATAAAGAGATAGTTTTAAAAAACCCTATAATTTACTGTAATTAATTTGAGCTATAAATAATATTTTTATTTTAAAATAAGCAAACATTTACTTTTAATTGTATGTGTAATGTGTATAAAATTACATGAAAAGCCTAAATTTTCCAATAAAAATGGCAAAATATGAAGTCTGCATCACTAGGTATTACTGTCTCTTATTAGTAACATGTTTCATCATTCAGTTGCTTTACAAAATAAATGTCTGATTAGGTTTTTGAGTCCAGAGTTCATCCCTCCTCGTCAACGCACAAACCCTGTGAAATTTTCAGCAGAACGGAAAGACATGATACAGAGACGGAAAGTTCTCAACATTCCAGAGTTTTATGTTGGTAAGGAATACTAATCATTGTAACACCCAGAAAGACTCTTATATTTTTTGGTGAAGTGTGGTTAAAAAATTTCTCTTTACTATTTCATGTAGGCAGTATTTTAGCAGTGACCATGACTGATCCTCACGTGAATGGGAACTTGAATCGCTTCGTTGGAATCTGCATTCAGCGCTCTGGAAAAGGATTGGGTGCTACTTTCATACTTAGGAATGTGGTCGATGGCCAGGGTAAAAAAAATAAATAAATAAATAAAACTTGTTACATTTAATTTTACTTGTTTCATTATCTGTTGTGTAGTGCTGCAACAACTAAGAGTCCACCAGTCATGTCACTTTACATCTTTAGTTGCCATTTTCTTATGAATTTTATAGTAATAGGTTTTCATTCATTGTAGGAGTGGAGATATGCTATGAGCTGTACAGTCCACGTGTGCGTAAGATTGAAGTGTTAAAGCTGGAGAAGAGACTGGACGACAATCTTATGTACTTGAGAGATGCTCTTCCTGAATATAGCACTTTTGACTTTGACATGCAACCTGTCCATTATGAGATAACAGGAGATGTTCCAGTCAGTCAGGTAAAACATTTTTTATCTGTAATGGTAAATTGTACATCTGCTGTGTTCAGTCACTAAATTTAAAAAGTTTACTCTGTTTCTCTCGTAGTTAAAAGTAAAAATGAAGCCAAAGCCGTGGTCTAAACGTTGGGAGCGTCCCAAGTTTAACATTAGAGGTATCCGCTTTGACCTATGTTTGACCCCGGAGATGATGGAGCATGCTCAGAAATGGGCAGAACCGTGGAGGCCGTACGATATGCTGAAGGAATATGACACATCAAGACTGGAGGAACAGATCCTTAAGGAGGTACAGGAAAATCTCAGAAAGTAAACAGACCATAGAAACCACTTCCAGCCTGGACAGAGACAATCCCTTTGAAGGGACATAAGGCTGAAAGGATCTGACTTTGGTGAGACACGCTGATGTGGTTGTGATTCTGGGGGTTTGCCTCAAAATGGATTCTGGAGATACATACGGATGACATGACATACATCTGAACTATTCATGTGTGTATTTAACATGCTTCTCAGCAGCTGATGCTTATCTACAAATAACAATCTTAAATTAAAATAAATGCAATCATTTCTTTGCTGTTGTTTGTTGTCTTATGTTTGTGTAATTAGTGCCTGCAAATGCAGTTGTGTATGCACTGATCCTAGCTTGCAATTAGTTATTCTAAGCAATAGAGGGCAGCAGAGTACACTCAAATGTAAATTGATATCTGAAAAACAAATAAGCAAATATCTTAAATAATTATACCTCAGTTCCATATTTAAAGTAATGAAATTGATTAAAGTTGTTTCATGGAATCTGATTTTGCAGTTCACAGTCTGAAATAAATAAATTAGACTACCATTCAAAATGTGGGATTACTAAGATTTCTTTTTTGAAAGAGATTAATGCTTTTATTCAGCAAGGATATATTAAGTCGATAGAAAGTGACAGTAAACCACATTTATAACATTACATTAAATTTTTTCTTCAAATAAATGCTGTTTTTTTTTAGCTTTCTATTCATCAAAGAATCCTGAAACATTAAAATATGACTTTAGAAAACTAATATTACTAATATTCTAAATTAATATTTCTTTTGTACATTTTTCAAAATTTATTTATTTTTTAATATACTATTATTGTATAATTACTTAAATTATTTATTTATTTATTATTTTTCTTTCAAAAACATTTATAAATCTTACTGACCCCATGGCTTTAAATTATGTATATTTGAAAAGAAGGTTTTCTCCATGGAATTGAATACATGGAATAATGTTAATTGAGAAACTAAAACTTAGATTATATAAGCACAACTGTTAATATGAGCCAGTTATTTATAAGTACATATGAACAACTATACTCTGAGTAATGAATATTTATTTCCTCGTTAATGGTCTAATTAACATAGGCCTATTTTTAATAGTTAATAGCTGAGGAAAACAACATAAACCAGTATAAGATGGCTTTAGACTGGTTCTGGGCACTTTTTAGTCCCAAAGCCTAACTAAACCCAGGCTGGGACACCGAATTTAGGCTGGTTTAGTTTGTTTTTCAACGTTTTAATACAAAATCTACAACCTCTTGAAACAGCTGTTTAATAAACATATCGTTATACACCAATCGTCAACTCGCCACTTGAACAAAGAAGTGCACAGATTTACATATCACTGACTAACAATATCCAGGCGTACTGTTTCAGTTCAGACCTTCTGCTCGATATTTACATTCCACAGCGTGAACTTGTCACATTATTTTAGTGACATGGTATTTTGTCCAAGCTCATCTGGAGCCGCTCTCACTAATCCTCGTGCACATCTGTGCAGCGCTACTGAGAGCGACCGCGCGAAGCTCCGCCCATCCTGCTGTTGTCAGTGACGTCAACCCTATCACTTGTGGATAGTGAAACGACGCCGCAGTCAGCGATCTGCAGTGAGCAGGTACAGCGGATCCTTCACCTGGATACCAAAACCACACATCGTCCGTTATCCGAGGATATTTCCGGCTACGCTGGCGATGTTTTTATGAAATCACAATAACACTGTGTCGTTCTCTTTCGCGATATGCACGGTAAGCTTTTATTTTTTGCAGTTGCCTATAGGTTATACTATTGTGATGCTTGCTATAAGGTTTCCGTCTATTGTTAGTATTTACAAATTGCGTTTTCAATACGTTCAATGTGTAATAAACATTTTTGTAGAAGCTTAATCATTTTGTCCGAGAGAAAAGAGCGCAGTTTCGGAACAAAAGCCCGTTAACGTGTTTGAGAAGGAGCGGAATCGCTGTCATTGATTTCAATCACATAACGGACAAACTTGTTGTACAGGTTGTGAACTTATACAGCAACTCAATCCCGTTTAAGCTTTATAATAAGCTGAAACATAAGAGCTGGTTCATTGTAAGTGTTTCCCAGCGGGACGTTGAAAGTGTCGTCAGAGATGCAACACACCTGTCCCACTAGTGCACCTGCCTCCAGGATACCTGTGTACATCTACAGTGACCCTCATCATCCAACCTCAAACCATATAGAAAATGTACTTTTATATAACAGTTGGCTCATTTGTTTACTAAATTAACGCTTAGGGCAGAGCTCATTTTACATGAATGGTAATATAACCTAATAAATCGAAAAATAATTACATATTGAGTAGAGATTATATTGGTTTTTATTCAGGATTAACGTTATATTTTTCACTTATGCTTGCCACATGTTGTGGAGTTGGTTGGAAGAGCGTTAAAACACTAGTTTCAGTAGTGAAACAACAAACGATTTTTTTTTCATGAGTAATTTAAGATGTGTATAATAAAATGTGACCCTTGACCACAAAACTAGTCTTACATTTTTTTTTTTTTTTTTTTTTTTGAAATTGAGATTTATACATCATCAGAAAGCTGAATAAATAAGCTTTAAATTATTGTATAGTTTGTTAGGACAATATTTGGATGAGATAACTATTTGAAAATCTGGATCTAAGGGTGCCAAAAAAATCTAAATATAGAGAAAATTGTCTTTAAAGTTGTCCAAATGAATTCTTAGCAATGGATATTACTAATCAAAAATTTAATTTTGATATATTTACAGTAGGAAATTTACAAAATATCTTCATGGAACATGATCTTTACATAATATCCTTAATATGGTTTTTGGCATAAAAGAAAATGGAGAATTTTGACCTATACAATGTATTTTTGACTATTGCTACAAAATATATTTGGTGGTCCAGGGTCACAAACAAGATATTTTCAGTCAATTAAAATTATTTGAAAATATTTACTAAACTTGCCAGTATTTTATAGCGTTTTTACTATTGTGCAGATAAATATATACCTTATTTTTTACATTTATTTATTTAATTTCTTTACTTTACTCATTTATTTTCTCATCAGATATACTGGTTGATTCGTAAAATATTACATTTGGTCCCTAAATCAGTGTGTCTTCTGAAGGCATGTATTTTGACTACAATTTTAAGATCAGTTATTATATATTATATTATGTAGGCCTACTTATTTTATATCCCAGCCAGCCCTGAAACTCCTGTAAATGGTTTGATAGTTTCAGTGAGGTCCTATTAGTTACTGCATTAAGTAACAATGAGCAATACATTTCTATAATGCATTGGTATGTTGGAATTATTATTTACTAAGATTAATGAATGCTTTAGAAAGATTTTTCATTTTTATGTTAAAAAAAAATTGAACCCTGTTGTGAAAAAATTTACTGATTTTTGATCACCTAGTTGAGTCATAAATCAAACGTGTACCAGCAAACACCGGTTTCATCATGTTGTTCATTAGTATTACTCAGAACTTACTTGTACGATTACACTGAAATGTGAAGTTTGACCCAGGCTATTTCCTTTGAAGTTTTTAGATTCACAGACTGTTGTAGAAGTAGGTTATGTAGTTTGTGCCAACCGTCATATATTCTCATAACTCTCTCCCTCCAAGGCTAGTGCTGTTAATCAAAGCACAGAGGCTACAATCTGTTTCGGCTCTTGCATCTTCTCGGTATGTGGGGCATGGGCCAGTCGCAGTAGTAAATAACCTGCGTGATGAATGGATGAGTCTGGTGAGGGGAAATATGCTGACCATCATTTCTTTTCTCTTATCGGTATACCACTGTGAAATACGTCAAGATGGCTACATTTATCATCGGCAGTTGTTGTTAATTTGTTGACAGACGTGGCTTTGCATGTAATGATCTTAGGTGGCAATTAGTGTTCTGGAATAATGTTGTGTTGTTTTAATGTTCGATTAGATTCTCTCTGGGATTTTTGAGGCCTAATCTTTGTGTAAATGTCAGTGGAATTTATACCCTATTGCGAATGTCCTTGGACGACGTAAATCCTTTGCAAGTCAGAATTGTGCTGACATCACATGCATATGCTGGCAAGGCCTTTATCTAAAGCATCTAAGCAGATGACATCATTTCCTGGAAGATTAGTGGTGGTAAACTGTTCACATACACAAGATGCATCATATTGCTGTACACTATCGTTTGGGGTCAGATTTTTTTCAATATGTAAAAATATGAATGCTTACATTCAGCAAGGATCAACTAGCAGATATTCAACTCTTTTCAACACTAATCATAATAAGAAATGTTTCTTGAACAGGAAATCAGCATATTAGAATGATTTCTGAATGATCATGTGACACAAGACTGGAGTAGTGATACTGAAAATTCAGCTTTGTAATCACAGGAAACTGAGTTGTTTTAAGTTGCAATAATATTTCACAATATTACTGTGTTTACTGTATTGTAATTAAAAAAAAATGTACTGATCCCAAACTTTTAAATGATGTAATGTATATATAGAATATCCCAGAATGCACTGGTGAAAATTATTTAAAATACCGTGAATTTGACTTCAAAATGAACTGATAGGCAGAGATGTCATTTGCAGACAGGCTAAAGTAGGTGCCTAATAGAAAGTGTGTATGTGGATGGTTGACGTGACATGCTTTCTATTTGAGTTTCATATCTTGTTCGGTAGATTTTTCACTCTTGAATGCCAACCACCCATGTTCTGTGCGAGTACTGGTGTGTGTGCGAATCTCCCAGTGGGAACAGGGTGGAGTGCCCCAGAAATATGCCTTATATGTCACACACACACAGAGGATAGCTTCCTACTAAAGGATGTTGGCTGCCCTAAATACCAATGGTAGCGTGTATGTGTGTGTGAGTGAGTTTACCAGTGAGATATAAAGAGGAGAGAAAGGGATAAAGAAAGCAAATGAAATGGTGTTTGTGTGACCATGTGTCCTCAAAACACTTTTTAATATAATCACATCTGCCAGTGTCAAATTCTCTTGCATCACCCAGAACACCACAATCTCATACTCTGAATATAAATGGAGTTACTGAGTTACAGTTACAAAACTTCACAACTGTTCTTGTTCACCTTCAAATGTAAAAAGTTTCTCTAAGCTTGTTGTGCACCTCTGTTAAGAGAGAGAAAGAGATTCTGCATGATGGACGTGCCTCTCTGAACTTAAAAAAGATGATTGAAAGTTTGGATGGTGGACTTGAGTAAAGTGAAGTGCTGTAGAGAATACAAGTGGTTCCTTGAACGTGCACTTTCAAGAGAACGTGGCCCCCACCTTCTGTGCTACTGTTTATACAGACACGCATGCTGTGAACTGTGAGGAAAAGCATGCTAAAGGGAACTGAAGCACAAGCCTTATTTGTGTAACTCCATTTTAGATGTGTGTTAGTGATAAAAGGTGAGAGGTATAAGATCTGTTGCTGCAGTTCTCCGGCCTGCATTAAGATTAATTAAAAAAAGTATACAGAACTGCACTTGGAGTACTTGTGACTGTCATGTTTAGATAAATTCCCTTCCTGTCCTTTAATTTCATCTGGTGGCTGTCTTGATAATAATATTTGGCAGATATCTTTTATGTGAGTAATGGAGATGTTCAATACAAAACTGTATTAAATATCTCTGTATTGAACAACTCTTTTTAGTCTCACGTTTGCAGTTTAGCTTAGGGTTTAGTATAGGAGGTAGCAGTGTTGCCAAGTCTGCATTTTTCCCGCTGAATTGAGCTATTTTAAAACCGTTGGCGCGGGTTGTTTTTCACGTTCGCGGGTTCAAGCGACCTATATGATATTATCCCCTGCAATGCAAATTTTATCAGGGGAACCCGGCCAAAAAATGTGTATTTTACTCCCCTGAACGCGATTGGGCTGGTTTTGGGTAGCAATTGGGTGGGTTTTGTTGTGAAAACCTGGCAACCCTGGGTGGTAGGTCTACATTATTTTTAAAAACGACAGCGCTTTAACCTTTTAGCTCCACTCACCAGACATCTCATTTCAGACCTGTCACAATATGTACAACCAGTGTAATAAAATGCTACCAGATTCACGTTAATCTATTTCAGGTAAAATTAAACATGCTTTTAGTGCTAATCAACAGACATTTAACTTTAAAAGTGTCACGAAACAAGCAAGAACTAATGCAGTATCATTTTGTGGAAATCTGAATGTGATATAAAAAATATTGAGAAAATCACCTTTAAAGTTGTTAAAGTTTTGATATATATTTATGGTAGGAAATTTACAAAATATCCTCATGGAACATGATCTTTACTTAATATCCTAATGATTTTTGGCACAAAAGAAAAATCGTTAATTCCAACCCATACAGTGTATTGTTGGCTATTGCTACAAATATACCTGTGCTACTTATGACTGGTTTCGTTGTCTAGGTTCACATTTATTTGAGTGAAATATGGTCTGTTGTTTACCTGATGAGACTTTCACAGTATGCACTATGACAAATTACACACCGTAATCACTCAAACATAATTTTTAAGCTGCCGTGTTATTTAAAAATGTAAATATCTAATAAGTTGCTAAGTAAGAACAATAATTTGAGTCCATGTGGTTGACAAATTGTACAACTGTTGAGTTTTGAGTTAAATTAATGTTGTATAACAAAATGTGAAACTCTATTCAAGCAGTATTAACCACAGAGCTTATTTATTCAGTTAAAACCCATGAGGGAAACTCGCATTAGCAAATTAGCCTCGAATTAACGTTACAAATTAAGTGGTGTACAAGTCTATCTATTTTTCTATCTGTTTTAAAACAGAAATCTTCAAAGTAAGATTTAGTTTCAACAACGGCAATAAATTCGGCAAGAAAACCTGAAAACAGTGGTATAGTAAAATTAGCATTCATAGAATTAGCATTCATATAGCTGCCTCGCTTTTCACCTGTGGATGCGCTGCTGTTCATTTTGCCAGCGTCTGGAGATTTGTATGAATATGAGTCTGCTAATCATACAGATAATATATAAAGTAGAGAGTTGCTGCACTGTTTTAATTGGTGTTGGTGTTTTGCTGCTCACTTTCACCTCTGCAGCATCATTCAGTACAGCTCTCTGAATGGCTAGTGTGGTCTCTGCTGGCATGTTTCATATGCTTGTTTCCTGTGTGGACAGAGGAGTCCTTATTCCCTCTCTTTGCACAAAGCATGCTGGGTAGCACACTCAGAACAGACATGTGCTGTGTGAGGGGAGTGATATGTTGAATGCTGATTTGCCAGTGCCGCAGGTGTCCATCACTAAGAGTTCAAGGGACATTTGTATGTGGCTGTGCGAGATGAAGTATAAGGATGGGACAAACAGTCCTCTGGCACAATGAAAGAGCGAGCAAGGTTGTGAGGCAAACTCACACTGATAGAATTTATCATTACCTGTTGTTTCTCACATGTGTGTTCCTTAATGGGAGGTTTGGGGCTGTTTTGACTGGATTTTGGGTGGGGTGGCATGTTAATGTGTTTGTGTGTGTAAAGGAGAGCTTGTATATCATGTTCCATGGCTTGAAGGCTCAGACTCTGTTTGCAATTGTAACACCAACTCTGGTCTTGCACATACACAAACACACATTCACACTGCATGTATAATAGTGATATTGTCCATACTGACACAAATGAGGAAGCGTTCTAGGTAACAAATGACAATCAGAGGCTTTCTAGTATCTCACAGCCTCATCAGTGAGACTCAATACCCAACTCAATAGTCCTTTTGAGAACAGACCAGTAATGTTCCTTTTTATATTCATTATATACTGTATCTCATTTAGCATGCTTAAATGCTTCAAACAATCAATGCTGTGGGTAAAAAACTAGTAAAAAAATAGCTTAACCTATTTATTAGTGCAGCTTCAAATAGGCTCTCCACAATCCCAGCTGAGGAATAAGGGTCTTATGTAGCGAAAAGTATATAATTGCTTTTTTTTTTTTTTTAGAAAATGACCAGTCGTTTCACTAGATTAGACCCTTATTCCTCGGCTGGGGTCATATAGAGCCCTTTGAAGCTGCAATGAAACTGCAATTTGTACCTTCAACCAATTGAAATTCCACTATATGGTGAAAAATTCTGGAATGTTTTTCTCAAAAAACTTTTTTTCTTACAATTATCATTTCAATTATGTACATTGGGTTTATTAACCAAAAGTATCATTTTATCGGTTTCCACTCCCTGGGAATCAAATCCATGACCTTGGTACCAATGCACTTTAGGAATACACCTTAAAATATATATAGCTGTCTGTCCTTGTCTAGACTATCTATGTTTGTTATAAAGAGACTTACTGATTCAGAGAGGGAGCAGTGTCTTTCCTTCTAACTTTATGTTTTGTAGCGATCAGTTTGTGTATCTGTGCAGCGTGAATCTCATGTAATGTTTTCTCAGAGCTTTGGGGAGACATATTTGTGTGGGTGTAAATAGAAATGTTGCTGCTGCCCATCTTAAATTTATTGCACAAAAACTGTGAGACCCACAGGCTACATTCACACTGCGAGCCTTAATACTTAATTCAGAGTTTTCTGTATCTATAGCTTTTCACATTGTTGTTTTAAATGTGGCCAATATCAGATTTACAGTGTGAATAGATTGTGGTTCTGAACTGATCTGTATGCGCAAAAAGAATGATACAAACAGGGTTTCCAGGTTTTTTTTTACAACAAAATCCACCCAATTGCGTCTCGAAACTAGTCCAAAACTACACTCTAAAAAATGCTTGGTTATTTTTTTTTTAACCCAAATGCTGGGTTCAACTTGTTGGGTCATTTTAGTGGGTTATTTGTAATATTTTTACCCAGGTGCTGGGTAGTATTTCTGTAACTAAGCTGCTGGGTAATTTTTAATGCTGGGTTATTTTTTCTACCCAACCGCTGGGTTGAGCCTGTCTCTGACGAGTTACAGTCGGAGTGTGGGCTTTTTGAGTCCTCTACAGGAGAGAGCGGTTCTCACCACCACCGATTTGGTGCACATCTTCAGCGAAAAAAGGTTTGTATACATTTTATTTCATTTATAAAGTCTTTACTCTGTGCTGTAAATTATATTGTTTTACACAACGCAACATAAGGATGAGATGTCAGTCAGCCAAGTCAGCAGCGTTTGTTTCACATGATGGAAATGCCTTTTGCCTTGCAGACAATAACATTACATGGATTTTATTTGTTATGGTACTGAGTTTAATTTAATTTGATGTTAAAATATGTTCTCTGATGTCAGTACTGTTTGTGTATGGGCACACTGTAAAAAATAAAAAACACGATTTGTTAAGTCAGCTTAAAATAATTTGTTTCCCTGCTGCCTTAAAATTGTAAGTTCAGTCAACTAAAATAAGTTTAGTCAACTTGAAATGTTAAGTTGTACTAAGTAACAACTTAGATATTAGATACTTAGATACTCAAATATCTCAAATATAAGTCACTTAGTATAATTTAACATTTCAAGTTGAATAAACTTTTTTTGAGTTGAATGAACTTAAAAGCAGCCAGGTTACAAATTATTTTAAGTTGACTCAACAAATTGTTTTTTACAATGGAGGTTTTAGAGGCAGTCGTGACATCTTTCAGCTATGAGTGAAATGAGAGGCCGCAGTCTGAAGTTCCCCGGTGAACAGCAGCCCTTTACCGGCTCAGATTTCGGTGACACACCTGCATTTCGGTAAAAACCGATTACAGAGAATGGCTGAATACATTAAAATTAAAATGCTACTTTTAAATGTTACATTTTTTATGTCTAAAGTGCTTGTTAAATGCATTTAAATGTATGTAATACTGTAAACTATGCTGTATTCATCCAAATAAATTAAATTTGTCTTGTATTTTGTCCATGTGTTCTTGCTTAATAATAAATGTTCATCCTTTGATTATTTCTGTTGCCTCTAGTAATTCTCTGTGTGTGTTTTATAAGTTCCAGTCCATTTTAAGCCAGCAATATAATAATAGTTGACTTAAATAATTTAACCCAGCATGTTAAAACATTTAACTGAACCAGCTGGGTCAAAATAACCCAGCATGTTCTGTCCAATATTGACCCAGCGCTGGGTTGCCAAATAACCCAAGCTGGGTTGTTTTTTAACCAAGTATTTTTAAGAGTGTAGCTCAGTCATGTTCCGGGGAGTAAATATCCTGTTAGTGGGGTCGCTTCAACCCATGAAGTTGAAAAACAACCAGCGTCAACAGTGAAAAAGTAGCCCAGTTGTGAGGAAAAACTGTAGACTTGTTCTACACATTACTGTATTTCCCCTGAAAAATTGTCTTGATAACTTAAAATGTATGTAAAATCTTTGAAGTGACTCCCATGAGCGCAGAATCGTGACGAAATGCAGATCTAGAGTGACGTAAAGTTGCATGAATTCTGACATGACTGTTCACGCATTGCAAAACATCTGACCTGTATCAGATTTAGTACCACATATGGAAGTGGCACAAATCAGAATTGAAAAGATCAGATTTCATGTGGTTTGTGCTGTTCACACTGGCATGACAAAAACAGATCTGAGTCACATCTGAACAAAAAAATTGGATTTGGGCCACATTTGCCTGCAGTGTGAATGTAGCCACAGTGACATATTATCGTTCTGTGTATGAAGTTAAAGAGTCATTCTCAAATTCACAGTCTGGAATTTTAAGTAAACCGAGAGAGGTTTACACAGAATGACATATGTATTTAGCTGCAGTGTGTACGTGGCCAGAAAAAGCAAGAGAGGTATGGTAGAGTTTCTCTAATAAACATGGATCTGCTTGCCGTGCTATAAGATCACTGATGTACGAAGTCCTTTCTTCTCTTCTCGTCTTCTCTCTTGCCTCATCTCTGCAGCATTGAACAGAGAGACCCAATTTAATATTCAATCTAGTTTAGACTACATGAGAACAGTGAAAATGAGAATGGAATTTAGAGAGCCGTTTTTAATAAGCAATTCATCCTGGGTCCATTACACCTCTGAACCTCTCGTCCACATCCCGAGCCTCTCTAGAGCACAGGTTGTTCTAGAAATCCTCACTGCGAAGCTGCAAAATTTCTGAATTCAATAATAGAAACGGCTCTCTCCCTGATTCCCATAAACACTAGTTATGGTGAACAATATGACTGAATGGACTGGGGATGATATTTGTTTGTCTGTGCGGTTTTATGCAAATTATGTGGTGGATTAAATAAAGCTGATTTAGAAATGAATCAGAATATTCCCCCTGTTCAACTAGTAATGACATGCAAATGTCAGGTATTGACTATGTGCATATAAATGAGCTAAGAATTCCACGACTGTGTGAGAATAAAATGTGTTTTTTTCTTTGACCTTTAGTTTTGTGCTTTCTGTGAATGTTTTTTCTTTTTTATACATATTTGACAGAAGTTGAATAGTCATTTTAGCTTTGAACATCATATTTAAATTTGAATATCTCTCTTATACTCTCTCTAATAATTTTTTTTTGCAAATATTACCCAGAGCCTGGCATTTTAAATTTAATTATAACTTTTTGACAACTTTCTCTCGTTCCTAAAGATAAGCTTTTTAACTTGAATGATGAATGAAAATTGGAAATATCTTTGAGTTTGAGCATACTTTGAGTATACTTGTGTGTGTGTGTGTTAAAGGCCTTTGTCTTCATGACTGAGATCCACTTCACCCTCCTCTCATCTTCACTAGCTGTTTGATATATATTTAAAGGAGTAGTTCACTTACAGAAAAAAATCATGTTCATGTTCATGTCTTTCTTTCTTCAGTCGAAAAGAAATTAAGGTTTTTAAGGAAAACATTACAGGATATTTTTCCATTTAATGGACTTCAGTAGGGATCAGTAGGTTTGAAACTCCAAATTGCAGATTCAATGCAGCTTCTAAGTGCTCTACACAATCCCAGCTGAGAAATAAGGTTTAATCTAATGAAATGATTGATCATTTCATAAAAAATATATATATATATATTTACTTTTTAACCACAAATGCTCGTCTTGCGTTAGCTCTGAGGTCACGATTTCATGTATTATGCGGTCATGTTGGAAAGGTCAAGCATGACAGAAGTACCGACCCAAAGCGAACTTGCAAAGAAAGTCAAACGCCCTTTACGAAAAAAGTTAAAACAACGAAGTCAGACAATTTTAAATTTGGAGGAGAAAATGAGAGGAGTTTTTCACCCTACTCTACTTTTTTGAACCGAAGTACATAGATGGAAAAACTAGGGCTGGGCGATAAATTGATAATAAAATTTATCTCGCGATAAAAATTTCATCGATAAATGATAAAAAGATTCAGATAAATGTTTGATATAATGTTTATGCGGCCAAGGCGGAACAAAAGAGCGCTAGTCATTTGAAGCGCACACTTTATCCGCTATTTAGGTGGCGGCACGACGCAAACTTACTAGTGCAGATTCGTTCACTCGCTGATGAGTCTCAGTCACTAAACAGTGCTGTGAGATCCAGTGTGAAGCACTTGAATTCAGTGAAGAACACAACTGTTTATAGCCAGTTGAAAAGCTCTGACAAACAGGAGAAACACTGTGCGCAACGATACAGTCAGAAGGCCATCATTTACCATAGATTTACTGTAGTAGCACTAACTGCACAGTGGTATTGTGTCAGAAATGTGGGTATATTTGTGTTGAATTTTATTATATTATTAATGTAGACATGTATTAAATGTATTGAAAGAGGAGTAATTGAATATAATTACAGTATTTTTGTGATTAAGCTATAGCATTTATGCATTAAATGTATTTAGACTACTGTTTTTCAAACCAGTATTCATTTTTACCATGATGTCGATGTGCTATATTTGTGGTTTTAACTGTTATTATCACGAAAAGAAAAAGGAATAATGACTGGAAAACGTGTAAAGAAAGTGTTTGTCATGTTCTGACCATAAAGAATAGTGTAAAGCCACAATTAACCCTCTGGTTTTTACAACTTTGTACCAAATTGTACCAAAAAATTGGCTTTAAACTTGAAAGAAATAATTTGAAATTTATTGTGAAAATTATTGATATTGACTGATATGAAAAAAAAAAAAATTTGGCCATATCGCCAAGCCCTATGAAGAACTAACGATGCATGAAGTAATACATGAATTTGCACATCGCAAAGGTAGTGCAAGACAAGCATTTGTGGTTAAAAAGTATATATTTTTTTTAGAAAATGCCAATAATTTTGCTAGATAAGACTCCTGTTCCTCGGCTGGGATCATGTAGAGTCCTTTAAAGCTGCACTGGAACTGTAATTTGGACCTTCAACCCATTGGCCGCCATTGAAATCCACTATATGGAGAAAAATCCTGGAATGTTTTCCTCAAAAACCTTAATTTCTTTTTGACTGAAGAAAGAAATACATGAACATCTTAAGTAAATTATCAGTAAATTTTTATTCTGCAAGTGAACTAATCCTTTAAGACTGAATAAGATCATTGGCATTACAGTGGATAATAATAATGGTAATAATAATAATCATGTATTATTTGTATTATTATTATTATTTAAAGCAGGTATTTAGTGAGGTGCTCAAACAAAAGGTAAGCCAAAGTACTGAAAAGTAAAAGACTAAAGAGCATTTTTATGTCGTAAAAGCAATAACAGCAGCCTGAAGAGGTTTTGAGTTTCAGTGTGTGTGAATGTATGAGAAGCCAAACCACAGATCGTGTCTGCCTCAGCTTTCAGCTCTTTAATCTATCCATCAGTCTATTAACCCTCCATTTATTGATCTGTAATGGACTCTTTATTTGCACACAATAGATTAGTAGGGGATGAGAACCCTGGGTCGCATCTTCAGTCTCATTACCTCCATCTCTTCTGCCTCAAATGGCAATCTCAAGAGTGTCAGTGCATATTAAGATGAAAGCTGCAAAGAGGCGGTATAACTTAGTGGGTTTTTAAGTAATTCCACAGTGTGAAGGAACCAAAATTAAAGATTTTTATTATAATTATTATTCATGCGGTTTTTAAAAGTAAGTTTGATATGCCACAGGGCATTCCTTTGACTATGGAAATGTTTTATAATGGGCGATATGATCAATCATAGCACATATGAAGGATGGATCTAAGGTCAAACATAAGTCTTTGTTTGAAACCGAGATGAACAGAGGCCTTTATATCTGATCTCTTCAGTTGCACTGTAATGATACTGTTAAACTCTGTAGTCTGCAGAAATGAATGATACTGTGCTGTTCATGAATCATTTTCAGAGATATCGCTCTAAGCACATAAGCCTCGGTTCTGCTTAATGCAAAACTGATGATGCCTCTCTCCTTCATTCGCATTATAAATTAGATAGGACAACGAAGTCTAGACACAAAGTAATGGGAGAGGAGAAAGGGAAACTCAAACTCGGGTCACTTTTTATTAAGGCACTAAGAGAGTGAGACTTGAGTAGAAATTGTAGATCAGACTGCATCTGTGCTGTTTTCCATTGTTTATTCTGTTTATTCAGTTGGCTGACACTTCTGACTGAAGTAACTTGCTGTTATTGCATTGCAGCCTGCTGGTGAAGAGGTAATAAAGGTACCGGATGCTGTTATAACAGTGTGAAATCATGTGCTATCTAAAATGTGATTCATGCATAAAAGCATAGATAATCCAGCAGTCAGTGCTATTACTCTGATTCTCCTGGGAGCCATAAAAGCAACACAACACAGTACAATGCAATAATGCAGGGCTGTTTTGTAAGTGTGGACACGCTGTTTGTAGCGTTGTAATTTAAGACTGTTGTGCTAAGCGGACAAAAATTCACAAAAACGCACATGACATATGGAAGTCTTTGTTGTTGTCAATGATTGCTGTTGAATGTAATTGAAATTCCTAGTGTGAAAACAAAGCGTTTGTTGCAAATGAGCTTTGGCAGTGTTTTTCTAACCTTTTTCACCAATAATAATGAGAATTCATTAACATTAGAGTAAATGTAAAGTTTACACTGCAAGGTTGTCATATAATATTCTCTTCATATAATAGTTGTGTGAAGGTTTTAAAGGAGAAGTTCACTTCCAGAACAAAAATTTACTGACCCCCTTTTCATGCAAGATGTTCATGTTCAATAGAATCTCTCCAAATAGTGGACTTCTATGGTGCCCCCAAATTTGAAGTTGAAAAATGCAGTTTAAATGCAGCTTCAAAGGGCTCTAATGATCTCAGCTGAGGAAGAAGGGTCTTATCTAGCAAAACGATTGGTTGTTTTCTAAAAAACATTACAATTTATATACTTTTTAACCTCAAATGCTCATCTTGTCTATCTTGCATAAACTCTCTGTATTCTGGTTCATGACAGTTAGGGTAGGTTGAAAAACTCCCATCTCATTTTCTTCTCCAACTTCAAAATCATCCTACATTGCTGTTTTACCGTTTTTTGTTAAGGGTGTTTGATCTTCTTTGCATGTTCACTTTGTAAACACTGGGTCGGTACTTCTGCAGCGATGTAGGGTGAATTTGAAGAAAATGAGATGGGAGCTTTTCGACATACCCTAACTGTCTTAAACACAAAGCTAGACAAGCAGGCATTTGAGGTTAAAAAGTATATCAAGTGTCATTTTTTTAGATAACAACCAATTGTTTTGCTAGATAAGACTCTTCTTCATTGACTGGGATTGTTTAGAGGCCTTTGAAGCTGCATCTAAACTGCATTTTGGAAGTTTAAACTCAGGGGCACCATAGAAGTTCACTATACATGAACATCTTGGATGACAAGGGGGTAAGTAAATTATCTGTAAATTTTTTCTCTGGAAGTGAACTTTTTTAAGTTGACTGATTTCTGTGAGAATGTCTTTCAGCTGTTACTTCCGGTTTTTGAATTTGATTGGTCTAATGACTCAGAAACTGAGCTTTACTGATAATGCTAAATACAGTGATCTGTAGGATATCAAGAGTGAGTATTTGTGGTGCATAGCAAATTCTCAACCACATGATAATCAGATATTTGTTGCCTGGATGTAGCAGACTGATCTAACAGTATTAGAGCAAATGAGCAGGAAGAGGTTTGTGCAGTACTTGAGTCACTGGCAGGCAAGACTAATTAGTAGTTGAAAAAGTAGATTCAAACGCTCCCAATACTGCAGGAAAATTTGCTGACAGCTAAAGTGCAGAGACGTGCTGATTTGTATACTAATGCACTCTAGCATAACGGAGCAGATACAGAAAGATGTAATATTTTGTCTCTCACTCCTGAGTGGATAATAACCAAGCTGCACCACAACTGCCTCCCCCATAGCAGCGGCTCGGCTGAAATACTGCCAATTCGTTTGAAAACATTCCAATGACTTCCATTTAAAAACAAAAGATAAGTTATGGAATTTGAACTTCTATCAACTATGTGAAAATGGCTCTAAAGTAATCGTGAGACAGAACTGCTTTAAAGGGATAGTTCACACAAAAACTAAAATTACCCTATGATTTACTGACCCTCAAGCCATCCTACACTGTAAAAAACTATTTGTTGAGTCAACTTAATCTGTAACCTGGCTGCCTTAAAATTTTAAGTTTAGTCAACTCAAAAAAAGTTTATTCAAAAAGTTTATACTTTAAATGTTAAATTATACTAAGCGACAACTTGGATATTTGAGTTGAATCAACTTAAAATTTTAAGGCAGCTGGGTTACTTACCCATCTGTTAAGTTTAGCAAACACAAATATCTAAGTTGTTATTTAGTACAACTTAAAATTTCAAGTTGACTAAACTTTTAGGCAAAAACAATTTAAGGCAGCAGGGTAACAAATTATTTTAAGCTGACTCAACAAATTGTGTTTTTTATTTTTTACAGTGTAAGTGTATATTACTTTCTTCTTTCAGATTAATACAATCAGAGTTATATTAAACAATGTCCTGGCTCTGCCAAGCTTTATGATGGCAGTGAATAGCTGTTGAGATTCAGTAGTCCAATAGAAGTCCAATAAAGTACATCCATCCATCATAAAAAAGTACTCCACACGTTATTGAGAGTGTGGCATTCCAGTGGATGATGTATAGGTCTTAGGCGTAGTGTAAGAAGTACATAAGGATTAATAAAGAAAAATGTTGGAGGATCCAAAAGGAGATTGGATTTTCTTTGCTGTAAACAAAACTTGGTTCTCGCAAGACTAGCATATTCTCACTGGAACTTAAGCCACGCCTACATACTACGTCATCCGATGGAATGCCACTCTCTTGTGAATGCAAGTATGACAGTTAGCCGAAGCTAGAGATTACGTTTTATAAAGTTGTAAATATGGATATTTTTCTTACAAAAATGCATCGATTCACTTCAGAAGGCCTTAACTCCCCAGAACTTTGTGGTGTACATTTTATGATGGATGCACTTTATTGGACTTCAAAATCTCAACAGCCATTCACTTGCCATTATAAATCTTGGAAAAGCCAAGACATTTTTTAATAAAGCTCTGATTGTATTCATCTGAAAGAAGAAAGTCATATACACCTAGGATGGCTTGACGGTAAGTAAATCATGGTAATTTAGATGAACTATCCCTTAAAGTGCTTTTCTTTTAGAATACTACAAAAATTGCAGTCAACATTAATAATTACTGTAAGTGATGAATTACTTTTTCATAATATGTTGAATTTTTTTTTCATAATATGAAATTACGTAAACTATCAAGTATATTAATATAGAAAGGTAAACTTGTTTTAAGTACTGTAACACATTGCCCTAAGCTGTGCTCTCTTGTAAACAAATATATTAGCCTGTAAAGTCACTGACTAAAACATCTTCCATCCTATTTTAGTGTTTGTACACATGAAACTTTCTCACACTGGTGACAGTTTAACTAGGAAGGATCTGTCTCTTTCCAGGTTCTACAGGTTTACAGTTCAGCTTAGGCAAAATGAAAACAGTTTGTCTCCAGTACATGCAATATACAAAAGATTAAAAATACAAAAGAACTCTCTATTCATCAAAAAAGTATTGTTGTTTCCACAAAAAATTCAAGTAGCACAACTGTTTTCAACATTGATATTAATAAGAAATGTTTCTTAAGCAGCAAATTAGCATATTAAAATGATTTCTGAAGGAGTGTGTGACACTGAAGACTGGAGTAATGATGCTGAAAATTCAGCTTTACCATGACCAGAATAAATTATGTTTTAACACATATGGAAATAGAAAACTTATTTTACATTGCAATGATATTTCACAGTCTTACTGTAGTTTTTACTGTATTTAAAACATTAAAATCTTACCTAAAATAAAAACCAGTTATGATCATTATTCTAGAGTGTCTGGCATTTGCCACTCCTGCAACTTTCATCCTCTAAGATCTGTGAAAATGTTTTTTTTTTTTGTATTTCTATATATTGTCTTACTGTTTGCCACATAATACACCTATTTTGCCATTTTTGTACAAACCAGCAGACCTTGAATGCTTAAACATTTGTAACCGAAGATGCATGCAGCACATAAAAATAAATAAATACATAAATAAATAGTGTATGAAAAGGACTGTACAGTGTTTAGAGCACTGTACAGTACTTTGCAGACTGACAACCCGCTGGTGTGTGAATATAGCAGTAGACACCATAACTCACACCCTTACTGGGCTTCTAGATTTTTCCAGTAAGTGTTTAAATGGGCTCAGACCTCCTCAGCTGTTATGGGAGTTTGTGTTTAGCTTGTGTTTGTTCAATCTGTCCATAGAGCACGGACTCAGATTCAGCTGTGAGACGCAGGGCTGGTTTCCCAGAAAGAGCTTTAGAGCAAAGACAGAGACGAACAATCGCTTTGCATTAGGTGAAAACACTCTGGCACAATCAATATCCTGTTTGTGTGTGAGTGCGTGATGGTGCACAGGGGAAGTGGCTTGTTGCTTGAGCCTGTGTGTTATGGCACATAATGGAGTGTAAGAGGAAAATGGATAGAAACAATGGCCAAGATCGGCTTAGAAGAGGTGCATCTCTCTTTGTTCATTCTTTAAAAACCCTCTTCTACATTCTCATTACTCTGTACTTGTTCTCTTCTTCCCATTTAATCCTTTTCACTTGTTTTACTTGTTGCTTCACCTCTTTCTCTTCCCATCATAGTATGTCCTCTGTTGCTTGTCTGCATATAAAAAATCCTCCTCACTCTCTCTCTCTGTGTTTCTCTAGATGAGTATTAGCCAGCCGGTCGAGTAAAGGGTCCCACACATCCCACCTGCAGTCATGAATGGTAAGAACACAGCTCTTTTGTGTGTCAGGGTAATGAATTTTCTTTAAATCACATTATAATTTATCTATCTTTATGTCTTTTAAAACCCATGTGACTTTCTTTCTTCTGTGGAACTCAAAAGGAGATGTAGCAGAATGTCCAAGCTGCTCTTTTCCATACAGTTTAAGTAAATAGCGAACTTAAATTTCTCATAGAGGTCTATATGGCTTCCGACATCTTGGAATATAGTCATATAAACCACTTTTATGATCCTTTTATTGTGCATATTTGTCTTTTTTTTTTGAGCTTGACAGCCTATGTGCCTTATTCACTTTCATTATATAGAAAAGAGCAGCCCAGACAATGTCCTAAATATCTTGTGTTCTGCAAAAGAAAGATTTGGAACAGGATGAGGTTAAATGATGAAGAGTAAATGATGACAAGATTAAATTCTGGTTGAACTACCCCACTAAAAAGGATGAAGAGGCTATGTAGAATAATTTAGACGCAGCTCATTTGGCTTGTGTGCTGAATCACCACAGTGCAGTACATTAGCAGAGCTGCACTGTAAGAAAAACATGAGAGATTCTGGTGATGTAAAATCCTGATCCTTAGTGATGTTGTTATCAGAACATTCACATTTTTTAGATTCAGCTCAGTGTTTATACAGAACACACCCAGTTGAAAGTTGCTAATGACTGCTTCACTATTTATGTAGGGATAGGCTAGTATTTGCCAAACTAAGAAGGATTTTGATAGGTTTTTTTGATATTTGCTACACTTACATAAAAAGACTTTTTGAAATTTTTCTTGAGAAGCTATTTCTGCCAGATCTCAACTTTAAATATAGTTTTGTAGGTGTAATATGTTCATTTTTCTGATGAGATAAAATAAGGTCAAAAGGTCAAAAAGATTTAAGACCTAATAAAATAAAGTCAATTATTTAAATGTTACATTCACCCTATTTGTTTTCTGAATGTTATTGATCTTATAATAAACAATTAATTTTTGATTTTTTTTTTTTTTTTCTTGATTTGGATCTTCCGGTAAAATGTTCTCTCTGGTGGCTTCTCCAATAATTCCATCCCCATAAACCCTAGCCCCCTTTTTTTGTCTTTTTCTTTTTTTACAGTGTATACATTTTGATATGCTTGCATCCAGTAAAAAAAAATCATTTGAACCAAGTCCCTGCCCTACATTTTTTTTTCTTCTCGTTAATCAATTTCACTCAAATATACATCTTAGTGTGGAAGAAAAGATCTGTACTACTGTTCACAATTCTACATTCTTAAGTGATGGTAATTAAAGCATGGTAAATCATGGTAAGCATGGTAAATGCTTTGAATTATACCATCATACTGAATTACTATAATATTACTATAATATTCATATTTAATAGTTTTTACATGGTCTTCATAGAATATCATAGTTTCACAATGTAAAAAGAGTCAACTTAAAAAAATTGAGTCAACTTAAAATAATTTGTTACCCTACTGCCTTAAAATTTTAAGTTCAGTCAACTCAAATACGTTTAGTCAACATAAAATGTTAAGTTGTACTAAGTGAGAACTTAGATTTTTGAGTTGACTAACAAAATTTGGGTTGTTAAACTTAAAAGCTGGGCTTGTTACCCAGCTGCCTTAAAATTTTAAGTTGAATCAACTCAAATATTTAAGATGTTGCTTAGTACAACTTAACATTTCAAATTGACCTTAAACTTAAAATTTTAGAACAACAGATGCTATTTACACTAAGTGCAAATAGCAATAGATTCTATATACTATAGATTCTATTTACACTATGCTAAAATAGCAGGATTTTCTGCTATTTATAATACTTCTTGCAAACAGAAGCAATTATGTGCACCTCAGTATTGTTTTTTATTATAAGACAGTATGCAATAATAACGTAGTGAGTGTAAGTTATAGTTTTAATTTAAATTATTAAATAGCTGCTACCTTATTAGAACAATAAGCCCTCCCTAGACCTAATCTAACCCTAACCGATACTTTTTTTCATGATGATTTCCTGCATTTTTATCGAAAATAAATGGCATTCCGAAATGCTAAAGTTAGCCATAAGGCAGATTCGAACCCGGGGTGATCGCGTCAAAAAGAGTGGCCTACAACTGCACCACAGGAGCTGACATGTGACGATCATCTTTTGTACTGTTGACTAGCTCAATCACACATTGGTGGGCGGAGTTAGTGTAAATAGCCTCTGCCAACAAGGTGGGCTATTTGGACTTAGTGTAAATAGACATTCTGTTATAAAAAAAATGCCACTGGAAATCAATTCATGGGGAAAGTATTGCCCCTTAATGTAAAAATTCATTTTTGACCCTGGTATTACCAGATAAAAGAATGCAATGTAAGATGCTTTGAATAAAAGTGGCAAACAAATTCTATGCAATGAATAAATTCTGTGTCCAAAAATTTGGTTATACCTTTATACTTGTTTGTGAGTGAAATCTGAGGAAGATGCCTTTCAGATGTACTAATTGAGACACCGGTCTACTGCGGTTCAAGTCAGCTCTTGCTAATGTTTTAATAAAATATTTATCTTACAGTCCAAGATAAGCTAGAGAAAGAGAGCAGGCAGGGTGAGTGGAGTTTGTTTAATAATCTTGGGTGTGTTTTGATGTGTGACTTTAAAGCAAAATTGAAGCATTTACTTTTTAGCTACAATTTCCTGACTTTAAGAAAATCCCAAGAGGGATTTTCAGGTCTATTTGTTGATGGCAGCATAAGGGTGGTGTTAAAAGTACGAAAGCTGAGGTTGCAGGTTTAAATACTAGTAGCTGGCTCCTGACATAAGTCATATTTGTGTAAATGGCTGTATGGACTGATGCTAAATTGCTACATCGTTCCAAATAAATGCTAATTTCAGCACTGTGAGGAACATTTTGGATATTTTAGGAATATATGTTTGTTTGAGTTTATTTTGTCTCTGTGAATACTCATTCATTTGTTTATGTATGTGTGTGTAGCGCTTAATCCTTAGCAATTTTGGGAAAGGGTTGCCTCTTCACAGTTTAATCAACCTGGAAGTGCACAATTAGAAAACAGATATTGTTTGCTTGTAATTTTTGGATGTTTTCTATGCTGCTGTAAATTACATATGTCAGTTAATATCTTAAATTTGCGTCGTTGTTTCTGTCTAAGTGCTAAAAAGCAAACCTACTATATCTTCAAAACAGTGAAACCTTACTTACCACTTTAAAAGCTAATTGGGCCTGAATTAGTAATAAACCTTGAGTACATGTTTCACTGTGTGGCCTGGAGGGATCAGAAATTTCCCAAAGGAACACCTGAATACACCATCACACAGACTCCCTGATTCCCACGCTGACACAGTCCGTTGCCACGTTTCAATGTTAGGAGACCTGACTGTGGAACCGTTTGTCCTTGAATACTCTGTGAAATGTAAAAATAGCTGGTTGTTATAGTAGTTAGTGCTGAAAATTTATTTTTTTGTTGTTGTAACGTAGTAGAGTAAGGTTATTTCAGCCGTATTAATTATATATTTTACTCAAAACAGTTCCTGCTTCATAGCTGTGTCCCAACAATTCCACTAAAAATGTAAATATGTCCTAGGTTCTGCTTTTATGCTCAGGTAACATTGAATATCCTTAATGTCCTTGTTGTTACTGCCTCTGGTATCATATGTGTTTCACAATAGAATGACATTGCAGATAAAAATAAGCTGTTGTTTTGGCAAATCAGCCTGTTATCTTAAAAATAAAGGTGCTTTAAAAGGTTCTTCACAGCGATGCCATAGAAGAACCATTTTTGGTTCCACAAAGAACCATTCAGTCAAAGGTTCTTTAAAGAAATATGTCTTTCTTACCTTTTTATAATCTGAAAAACCTTATTTCGCCACAAAGAGCTTTTTGTGAAACAGAAAGGTTCTTCAGATGTTAAAGGTTCTTTATGGAATCATTTAAACAAAAAATGTTCTTCTATGGCATCATGAAGCACCTTTGTTTTTAAGAGTGTATATAGTGTATACAGGAATAACGGCGTTATAAATAAACGTCGATACGAACGGCGTTATTTTTTTCAGTAACGAGTAATCAAACGAATTACTGTTTCCCCCGTTACAATGCCGTTAGCGTTACTGACAATAAAATGCGATGTTACTATAATATTATTATAATATTATCATAATTTTATTTTTATTTTTTCTCTGGTAGTAGGCAGAACTAATGCGCAAAGTACTAGTTGGGCAGAGTAACATGCCCAACACTGATAGTATATCTGTTTTACAATGTAAAATTGTAATTGTTCAGAAATTTTAATTTATTATATTATTATAATCTAGTAGATTATTAATCTACTGATATGACTAGAGTCATGTAAACGAGCATGATTTCAAACAAATGAAATTTAAATTAATTTCTTTATAGCTTAATCTTTTTTTAAAAAAGGAAAGAATTTTCTGAGTGCAACTAGTTTGTTCAAAGCTGGACTTATTGCTTTTTTAAAAGGTAGCTCAATTTTCTTGAAGCAAAGGCTGATTATCACAAACTGTCAAATAGTTTTTATCTTTTGTTGAATGAGCTAAATTTCCATGAAGAAAGACATCACATGATTTCACCGACCCGCACTTAATTAATCATGATGGCCTTTTTCTGAATCTTAGCACTGCTGACAATGCAGGAAACGTGAGCTGAAAGTAGTTTGTTTTCTCCCCAGAGAGAAAGAGAGGCTGAGAAAGAAAGAATGAATAAGAGGGTGTGTTAACATTTGCCCCATTCTTTCATTAAAGGATTAGTTCACCCAAAAATGAACATTTGCTGAAAATACACTCTCCCCCAGGCCATCCAAGATGTAGATGAGTTTGTTTCTTCTTTGGAAGAGATTTAGAGAAATTTAGCATAATTTGCTCACAAATTGATCCTTTGCAGTGAATGGGTGCCGTCAGAATGAGTTTTAAACCGCTGATTAAACATCACAGTAACCCACAAGTAATCCACATGACTCTAGTTTATCTTGTGAAGCAAAAAGCTGCATATTTGTAATAAACAAATTCATTATCAAGACATTTTTAACAGTTGCTTTCTGCTAAAATATACGTCCTTTATTTCTAGATACATATAGATCCCTATATAATATTGCTTTCACTGAGATGGTTTAAAGTTAAAATTTCTTAATGATGGATTTGTTCATGGACTGGAGTCATGTGGATTACTTGTAGGTTATTGTGATGCATTTATCAGCTCTCTGGACTCTCTTTTGACGGCACCCATTCACTGCAGAGGATCAGTGGTGAGCAAGTGATGCTAAATTTCTTCAAATTTGTTCTGATGAAGAAAGAAACTCATTTACATCTTGGCTTGCCTGAGAGTAAATACATTTTCAGCAAATTTTCATTTTTGGATGAACTATTTTTTTTAACCAAATAAAGGCAGCAATTAGCATATTATTGGTACATGTAATTAGTATAGTATATGCACTATTTTTTTCTTTTTACATAGATGTGTATAATGTGCACAGGTATGAAAACAATGTTCTTTCTAGTTGTTTGAAGTAAACCTTGTAGTCAGAGCTGCTATCCAGCTGTATTTTTCAAATCAGGTACTGTCTGCACCTATTAAGAGCAGTGCCAAAACACCAGCAGGTGATAAAAGGCATGTCTTCAGCACTCTGTGTGAAAGCTGTGTTGAGATTGACCCACTTTGAGCATGTTAAGTGCTGCAGGTTGTTATCGGACACTGAGATTTTTTACAGATCTGTGCCTTCTGCCTCTGCTAAGCATCATGGTTTACAATAAATTCTAAATATTTATTAATGGCGCTGTCATTCCATTAAAATATGTAAAATATGCAGACTCTTTCCAGCCAGACATCTCTAATTCCTGGATCACACAAGCCAACAGCCTTTGTCAAAGCAACAGACAATCTCACAGAGAACTGGCAGGAACTTAAAGACCCGAAAGGAGAAAAACAACAGCTGATCCAGGAAGAGATTTGAGAAAGACAGAACACAATAATCCCCAAAAAAAATCTCTTTCACTTTCTCTGCCCCTCTCATTGTCGCAGGTGGTTTTAATATTTGGGCTATAACTCCAGAAGAGAGGGGGAAACATGACAAACAGTTTGACTCTCTGGCTCCCACTCTGGGCTATTTGTCAGGTAAGTCCACACACATCCATAAACTATTATTCATAAGCTGTGTATCAGTAAGATTTATCTCTCTCTCTTTTTTTTTTAAATGTATACTTTTATTCACCAAGGATGCATTAAATAGATCAAAAGTGACAGTAAAGACTTTAGTTTTTTATTTATTTATATTTATTTATATGTCAAGTAATTAGTTATTTTAAACTTTTTTATTCATCAGAGAATCCTGATAAATGTAAGAAAGTTTCCACAGAAATATTAGACAGCATAGCAGTTTTCAACACTGATAATAACAAATGTTTCACATTAGCATAGAATGATTTATGAAGGACCATGTGACACAGAAGACTGAAGTAATGATGCTGAAAATTTAGCTTTGCCATCACAGGATTAACTTACATTTTAAAAATATTAAATGTAAAACAGTTTTTTTTTTTTTTAAGTTCATTTTAAATTGTAATAATATTTCACAATATTATTGTTTTTTACTGTAGTTTTGATGAAATAAATGCAGCTTTGGTGAACATACTTTTTGGTGCTGTTCAAAAGTTTGGGAGCAGTAAGGAGAAAAAAAACTGTAATATTGTAAAATATTATTTCAATGTAAAATAACTGTTTTCTATGTGAATATATTTTAAAATGTAATTTATTCCTGTGATCAAAGCTGAAATTTCAGCATCATCACTCTAGTATTTTGTGTCACATGATCCTTCAGAAATCATTCTAATATGCTGATTTATTATCAGTGCTGGAAACAGTTATGCTGCTTAATGTTTTGTTGGAAACTGTAATACTTTTTTTCAGGATTCTTTAATAAATAAATTAAAAAGAACATAATTTCTTTAAAATAGAAATGTCTAGGAACAGTATAAACTACCATTTAAAAGTTTGTGGTTAGTAAATTTTTCTTTTCTTTTTTTGAAAGAAATTAATACTTTTAATCACCAAGAATGTGTTAAACTGATAAAAAGTGAAAGCAACGAATTGTATTGTTAGAAAAGATTCTATTTCTATAATCTTAAAAAAATCACAGGTTCCAAAAATCTTAAGCAGCACAACTGTTTCCAACATTGATAATAAAAGTAATAAATCAGCATATTATAATGATTTCTGAAGGATCATGTGACATTTAAGACTGAAGTAATTGCTGATGAAAATTCAACTTTGCATCAAAGGAATAAATTATATTTTAAAATGTATTCAAATAGAAAACCAATATTTTAATATTCCACAATATTGCTGTTTTTTTCTGTATTTTTAAGTAAATGCAGCCTTGATGAGCATAAGAGAATTAAAAAAAAAGAAAACTTAAAGATATTACTGATCCAAAACTTTTGAATGTCAGTGTATATGAGACTTATATTTTAAAAACTTACCGAACATTTGAATGCACACAACTTTTCTGCTCTTATACATTGCACATACTTTTGTTTTATTTCTCTCTAGGAGATCAAGCACGAACGTTCTTCCTACAGTCTGGTCTTCCCACAGCAGTCCTAGCAGACATCTGGTAAGTATACACATATGTACACACACCCTTAAAGTACATACACGCATAATCCGGTTCTTCTGTTTTTCAAATGATATCTTGCCCTTCCCATTTCTTTTCCAAAAATGTATAAAATTTGAAGAGCATGTTGATTGAAGCATTTGCACTAGTTGCTTCAAATATTTGATCTTTTTGTATGTCTGTGTGTATACAAAAAAACTGCACATACAGTATGTGTTTGCTATAGCAGAGCTGGATTTATCATAATATAATTTGAAATGAATATGTGTGGGACAATGTGCATTTGTAGCCACATACCTCTCTGGAGGGTGGAGGTTCCCAAAAGCAGCCTCTTCCTGTCTGCGGTTAGACTGCTGGTGTAAACACTGTCGCCCATCCACAAACAGGATGTAGATTTACTGATACAGGATTCAGAATGTCTAACTTGAGTTTGCAGTATTTGCTTGTTCTAAAATTCTCTTGTTCATAAATAAATATGGTAGCACAACAAAGATCTGAGCTTACAATTATGCTGCTCAGTCATCACAAACCACGGCCATCAAAAAAAACGTTTTTTCTGCTGGGATTGTGCTAGCAATTAGTGCTCTGTAAGCCACTTTTGATGAGAATGGCTGCTTCCTTTATTTCAGGGCATTGGCGGACATAGGAAAGGATGGGAAGATGGATAGATTGGAGTTCTCTATTGCAATGAAACTAATTAAACTGCAGCTGCAGGGTCAGCCCCTCCCATCCAGCCTGCCAGTCATCATGAAGCAGACGCCTGCCCCTGCTATGACGTCATCATCACGCTTTGGTATGAGTTGATTATGTTATGTAACCACATATGAGGTTTGTTTGCTTTGTTAACAAGTTTAATGAGCCTCATACTACAGGTTGTGAAGATGATGCTTATTTTTATGTAAAAAATGTGTAAATAGATTATATTTTTGGTAAATGAAATTAAGATTAAATAAATATAAAATATAATACATACATAATATAAAATATATAGTGTCTTGCAAAAGTATTCATATCCCTTCATTTTTTTCACGTTTTATGACGTTGCTGCTAAATGTTAAACTGCTTTAAATGATTTTTTTCCCACATCAATCTACACTGCATTCACCATAATTGCAAAGCAACAGGTTTTTTTATCTTTGCAAAATAAAAAACTTAAATGATTCCATTGCATAAGTATTCATACCCTTATCTGGGAAAGCTGAAATTTAGCTCAGGATCATTCATATTGCTTGTAGATGTTACTACACTTCATGTGGAGTTAATCTGTGGCATATTCAATTGGATGGGTATGATTTGGAAAGGCGCACACGTCTTAAAAGGTCTAACAGCTGAAAATGCATATCAGAGCAAAAACCAAGCCCTGAGGTACAAAAAAAAACTGCCCGTAGAGCTCAGAAACAGAATAGCATCAAGCCACACATCTGGGGAAGAGTTTAGAAAAAAATCTGCTGCATTGAAGGTTCACAGAAGCATGTAGTCTCCATTACCCTTAATGGAAGAAGCTTTTCACTCCAACATTTGGAGTGTAGATTAATGTGGGGAAAAAAGTAATTTAAAGCAATTTAACATAATGCAGCTACATAACAAAACGTGAAAAAAATTAAGGGGTATGAATACTTTTGCAAGGCACTGTATATAATACACCATATATAAATATTAGATTAAAAACCTAAACTTAAAAAAACTGAAAATGAATTCAAAAAATGAAAATATTCAAATAAACGTTAATTAAAATATTAATAAATGAAAATAAATTGCATAAAAAAAACACTAATTTTGCATAAAAAAAATAATTTTAAATGCTACGTGTAAATGTACAATATGAAAACTGGATATTTAACATGAGATTTTCTACTGATTACATTTAACAATATTATTAAATTCTAAAAATTATTCTGAAAAAAAAAATAAGATGACAATTAATATGGTACCAATATATTGCATAGATATTATCTCATATAATCTTGCTTTGTTTTGTTTTTAGGAATGGGTTCCATGCCAAATCTGTCTGCCATGTCAGTAATGCCCATCCTAACGCCCATCCCCATAGCTCCTGCAATGACCCCTTTGGTTCCTGTGCCCACCATGATGTCAGGACCATTGCCTCAGATGCCCAACTCTCTCAGTGTGCCAGCTTTACCTAACGGCAATGCAACTCTCCTCGCACCAACACCAGGTACAGTAACACCGTCTATCCTAAATTCATGCACAACCACAATTTTGCATTTAGTATGCACTTACTATTAAAGGGGTCATCGGATGCCCATTTTCCACAGGTTGATATGATTCTTAAGGTCTTAATGAAAACTCTATAACATACTTTGGTTAAAATTTCTCAATGGTAGTGTAAAACAACAGCCTTTTTACCTTTTTCAAAAACAGCTGTGTTAACAGCGAGTCGTTTTAGTGCATGTTCCTTTAAATGCTAATGAGCTCTGGTTACCCCGCCCCTCTCTGCCATGGGGTGACTGAAAACTTCAGCCGCATTCAGCCACGGAACTTTCTAACTAGCGCATTATTAGGAAAGGTGATTTGCAAAGATCCATAAAAAACCCTTATACTCACTTCTTCTGTAGGTGAACCTGGATCATGAATGATTCGCGTGAACATAGAAGCATTTAGGTAGATCATGACGACTGCTATGTTCATTGTTATGTCCAACAACAAAACACCTCAGTTGCTTAGGAGACATTCTTGTCTACTCCTGCTCCGTCATCGAAATAATGGCAGACAGTTCACAGCTGGCTTGGTTTGAGAATGGGGTTTTTATTTATAGGGATTTAAAAAAAAAAAACACTGGGTGGATTTGTATCATTATAGGGTGAATGTGGAAACACAAATTTATGTTCAAACAACATGTAAAAGTGTATTTTGCATCCGATGACCCCTTTAAATCTATATGCAATGAGACTCAAGCATTGGTTTATTGCATAATCTATAACTATTTGTCTTTCTTCTTTTATCTTTCCAGCTTTCCCAGTCACCAGTGGTTTGAGTAAATCTCACTCGCTCTTGGACCTTGGCTCTAGCAGGTGCAAACCATGCATACTAAGTTTCAACGCCCGTGTTTGTATTGGAATTGGGCATAATATCTGTTGCATGCATCCATTTGAGTGTGTTTGTTTCAGTGATAGCTAAAAAAAGACAGTGATTTTCTTAGAACTGTGCTCTGAGACACCCTGTTACTCTGGGCTTGTTTTGCCAGTACTAGAAGTTTGTAGTACATAAGAGTGTGTTTGCTGACAGACTGCTTGAATAGCACAGCTGTCTGCTTGTATCTTAATAGGATCTTGTTAGAGTTCCTCTGAGAGTCATCCAACCTTCACGTGGTGGTACAGAAGCTTGTAATAAACCCACTAATTCCTGCTCTGTGCCTGTTTAAAATGAATTTGGGTCTAGGGCTGTGCGATATACATATCTAATATACACAGTATATGCGGGATGATTATCCTGGTGATACAATATGAAGCAACATCATGTATATCACAGTGATTTTAATGCACTTTTTATTTAGACTCAAGTCACTTGTGTCATCACTCAGTAATGTTCATAGAAATGTTTTAGTGAAACCATATGTTGATAAATTAAATATTAAATATTGCTGTTTATACTGATGCAGTGTTGTAACAATCCATATAAATGACAGTGATTAAATATTAAGCTCTTTTTGTTTTTGTAGAAAAAACTTGAACTAGATTGGAACTAGATTTTTACTGTTGTTTTTACTTTTTTAGTTATTATACTAAAAAAATGATATGTGACCCTGCACCACAAAACTAGTCATAAGTAGCATGGGTATATTTGTAGCAATAGCCAACAATACACTGTATGGGTCAAAATTATTTTCTTTTATGCCAAAAATCATTAGGATATTAAGTAAAGATCATGTTCCATGAAGACATTATGTAAATTTCCTACCGTAAATATATCAAAACTTAATTTTTGATTAGTAATATGCATTTCTAAGAACTTTATTTGGACAACTTTAAAGGTGATTTTCTCAAAATTTTGATTTTTTTGCACCCTCAAAAACCAGATTTTTAAATAGTTGTATCTTGGCCAAATATTGTTCTATCCTAACAAATCATACATCAGTGGAACGCTTATTTAAGTATAGAAGATTGAATAAAGGGTCAAAAAAATGACCCTTATGACTGGCTTTGTTCACCAAAAAAAAAAACAAAAAAAAAAAAACAACAAATTTGCCCTCTACCCTCTTCCTCCCCAGCTCTGCCTGCATAGATCTGCTACAGGTTATTACATATGCTACTTGTGCAATTTCCTGTACTTGCTTTGCAGCAGCAGCAATAGTCTACAACAACAGCAATTGCAGCGTAGCAGATCTATTACGCCAAGACCAAATACATGAACAGTGTCTTATCCATTACCATGCTAAAATCGTCAGACAGTTGTCATGATAGAACTGTAATTATTTGATCTGGGGTGGAACAGTGTGGAAAAATACATATATTTTTAGCTACATCACTCATCGTTATTTTGTTAGTGCGTGTCCACCCATGTGTACAAATCTGTTTGGGTTTGTTTGTAGGTGTATTAGTCAGTCACCAGGATGATGATTTCCCTCAGATCACATAATCTGAGCCTACGTGTCATTTAAGACACATCCCACACTCTGAACCTCTCAACCTGTTCTATCTATCAATCCAAACTGCAGAAAGCTGCTAAATCCTGTTAGCATTATCTCAGAATATTTAAAAATCCGTAAACTGACAGCAGTAAGTCAGGATACTGTGGAATTGCTCATAATTACGAGTTTTAATTATGATTTTAATGGTCCCCACAGTGGTAATTACTGCACTAACAAGGATTCAGCAAATGTTGCTCAGACATATCAATTATTTAAAGTATGATGTCACAGCAGAATCTCACAGCACTGAAGAAAAAGCTGATCTTGCAGCTAGGCTGAGATCAGTTTTGTCTGTGTTTTATGGTGGTCTGGGTTATTGGTCATGGTTCATTATATTAGTGTTAATGAGCAGCTGCTAAATGGAGCTTATTTGAAAAGAATTTGGCATGCAAATGCAATTTCTGAATTTTAGAGTGCTGTACAAGTGAAAACTCTCTGGAATTATCTGAACACATGCAGATTGGGAGAATGAAGAGGATCTATATTTAGCATTATGTAGTGCATTTAAGAATATCATACATTTATTAAAACCTTAAAAGGATAGTTCACCCAAAAATGAAAATTAGCCCATTATTTACTCACCCTCAAGCCATCCTAGGTGTGTATTACTTCTTTCTTTCAGACGAATCCAATTAGAGTTATATTAAAAAATGTCCTTGCTCTTTCAAGCTTTATCATGGCAATAGGCAGGCGTTTCTCTTCAACAGGTCAAAACAAGTCCAATAAAGCGCATCCATCCATAATAAAAAAGTGCCTCATACAGCTCTGGGGGGTTAATAAAGGCCTTCTGTAGCGAATTGATGCATTTTTGTAAGAAAAATATCCATATTTAAAATGCAATCTAGCTTGCGCTTAGTATTGTACACGGAAGCAGCTCCGGGCGGATGACGTAGGACGTCGGCATTGCACACGCGCCGCTCAGAAGCGACGAACGTGGACACGCAGGGAAGAGAGCAAAACAAAACAACGGGCACGAATTAGAAGCACAAAACAAGGATTTGAAAAAAAGAATGTCAGAGGATTTCAATATAAACCAAGAGGAAACTGGTTTTCCTTTGCTAAAGTAAGGAAACTTGCTTCCTTTGCTCCCGTAAACAAACATTCGTTTTCACGAGACTCAGAAGTGCATTGTCAGCGCCGACGTCCTATGTCATCCATATGAAACTGCTTCCATGTACAACAGTGAGCACAAGCTAGATTAAAGTGATTGTTACGTTTTGAATATGGATATTTTTCTTACAAAAACACATCAATTCACTACAGGAGGCCTTTATTCACCCCCTGGAGCCATGTGAGGCACTTTTTATTATGGATGCACTTTATTGGACTTGTTTTGACCTGTTGAAGAGAAACACCTGCCTACTGGCGTTATAAAGCTTGGAAGAGCCAGGACAATTTTTAATATAACTCCAATTGGATTCGTCTGAAAGAAGGAAGTCATATACACATGGGATGCTGTGAGGGTGAGTAAATAATGGGCTAATTTCATTTTTTGGGTAATCTAACCCTTTAACAAGTGTGTTTTTGCTAGAAATTGAAAGCATTGCATATTTAACTATCACCTTTATTAAAAAAGCATATTAATCATTTATTTCAAAATTTCCACAGTTCTAACTCTTCCTCCACCACCTCCCTTGCGAGTAACTCTCCCAAAATGAATGCATCTGATTGGGCGGTGCCTCAGTCATCCCGTCTGAAATACCGGCAGCAGTTCAACACACTAGACAAGCTGATGAGCGGATACCTGTCAGGTGAGTGTATGTTTGTAGATGTCAATGGCAGTGTTTGCATATGATAGCATCTCTGCATACGTGTCATGCATTAACTCTTTTGTGTTTATTTGAAGGTCCCCAGGTCAGAAATGCACTCACAGCATCAAACCTCACGCAAACACAGCTTGCCACCATATGGTGAGTTAAAAAAAACACTGTACTCATTAAATGAAACACTCATTAATCTCAAGAAGAACATGTTTTGATGACATTATTTGCATACACATCCTCTCCCTTTGTATTGTTTAATACACATTTCCATTTTTTTCTTTCAAAACTTGTTGAAGCCCCATGCATTAATCACTCACACACATTAAACCCTGGATCACACTTTATTGCTTGAAGCGGTGTGTTAAACACCTACGTCCACAGTGTTCTGTCTGCTGTTTACGTGCCAGTTGGATAATTAGGAGATGATTCATTTATTAAACATTTGAAATGCTTCCAGGTTAATCACAAATGTGTGTGCTTTTGCATGGGTACATTATGTGTATATATTTCTGTATTCAGGGCTCTTGCTGATGTAGATCATGATGGGCAGTTGAGAGCAGAAGAGTTTATCCTAGCAATGCACTTGGTTGATATGGCCAAGACTGGGCGGCCCTTACCTCTGACTCTACCTCCTGACCTTGTGCCACCTTCGTTTAGGTAAGACACACACACAGACCCGCCCATGCTGGAATGAGTAAGTTATGGTGGAGACTGTTTATTCTGTGAGCGTGTGTTTGTTTTCAGACAAGCAAAGTCATGTGACCTGCTGAACGGACCTGTTCCTCTGATTAACACTGAGCTGATCGAGCCTGAACAACAGAAAGGCAAGAGCAATGATATTTGCGTATATATTAGGGGTGTAACGATACATGTATTCCAGTGGCGATTTCTTTAAGACTGCAAGGGAAGCTCAGCTTCCCCTATAATGTCACAAAATTAATGGTCAAATTATGTACTATTGTATTAACATTTTATTGACTAAAAATGCGTTAGAAAACGTTCATCTCAAAGACGAGTTCGTTCAGAATCAGTTAGATATAGCAGGTCGGCTGACTTGATTTTCTTCTCATACATTCCCGTAGCGTCACAGTGCATTTCCCCGTTGAAGCCCAGCGTCCATTGACTTCAATGGGGCTGCTTTGAACGTTTTTTTTCAGTGCTTTGAAACTAGACGGTCATTGGATAAACGCTGCGATTATGTCCCGCCCACGGACGCTCAGCGTCTCTGGGGGTGAATGAGGAGCAAATGAGGAGTGGGCTGGCCTGGACTCCGAGCTTCTGCATGATGATTGGAGGGTCTGTCGAAAGATTGCATCTCCTTTTGACTGACAGCGATTTTGTACTATAAGGAATCGCTGAAGCTATTCGCGCTCAGTCCCATCGTGGATTTCTCAAGTTCAGTCGAAATAAAACTGCTGCAACCTATTTCTTTATATTTGCTTGGCGAAATTGCTTGATTTTCATCATACATTTCACACAATTATACACCACATTCCTTGTTTCACTTTTACAGAGTTTAATATTTTTTTTAGATCGTTCATTCATTCATTCATTCATGTTAATATTTAATGTAGTAATCAATATATATATATAGATTACTACATTAAATATTAACATGGAGGATGACTATAAATTAATATAAATATATATATATATATATAGTAATCTTGAAAAATTTTAACATAACATAATGAAACCTTATATTTCTATTAAAATACTTTAGAAATAAATAAATAAATAAATCTCCATAATAACCTTATTTAAATTGCAAAATATTTATACTATATAGTAGCATCTGACTAAAAGAAAAAATACATCACATTTTGCATAATAAAACTAAAGCTTTTTTTTTTTACGATTGTTTGCATTGTGACTTATGACAATAAGGCACATTCTTGTGAATAAATAAACAGACAATTTTACGATGTAGGCCGAAAATGAGCTTCCCCTATTTGACAGACCAGTAGCCGCCACTGATGTATTCGTACCGAACCGTCATGGTACGGGCATCTTGGTTCGGCAATACAGGCAATTCACCCTCAATCCAGAAGGGGGCGCCCGCAGTAATGCAACTCTGTATCCAACTATTATTTATTATGTAAATTATAGACTTTGTATTTCAGTCGTTCTAACGGTGACACAGTGAGGCGGGCACGCTGATGTTTGGTTCACTGTGTTTTATTTTAATAAAATGTTTCACTTTTTTTATATTATAATATAAATTAAGATTATCAACTGCAGTGTCAAGTTAGCAATGCAAGAAGCCTGGAACTGATATGTTTTATGTTTGTGTGCGCCGGCGCGATTACTTCAACTTTCCTCATACCAGCAAAAAACAAAAAACAAACAGAATGTCGCTTTCTGCCATTTGAGTTCCTTTCTGTCACAAAACTGAACTGAAACTCAGCAAATATAGGCTACGTTACATGTCACACAGTTTTTTTTCCCCCCTTGTCTATCAGTTAACTAAATTAAATATATTTCAAGTATTTATTCCTTGTATGTATATATGTACTGCAGATTTTATAGCCTACATATGTGTAGGTGTAAAAAAATGTAATTTGTACTACTGTCCGTTTAAAATAAAAGAAACGTAGCATAGTAGATTTGATTTCTTTTTCTGTTGTACCGAAATGGTACCGAACCGTGACCCTCGAACCGAGGTACGTACCGAACTGTGACATCTGTGTACCGTTACACCCCTAGTAAACATATACTAAGAGATTATCAGCATCCAATTTATCGCCTGTATACTGTATAATATACAGTGCTTTGCAAAAGTATTCATACCCCTTCGTTTTTAATGTTTTGTTATGTTAAACCGCTTTAAATGACTTTTTTTTTACATCAATTTACACGCCATATACCATAATGATAAAGCAAAAACAGATTTGTGATAACTTTGCAAATTTATTAAAAATAAAACACTGAAATAAGTACATTGCATAAGTATTCATACCCTTATACTCAGTACTTACTTGAAGCACCTTTACAGCCTCAAGTCTTTTTTGGTGTGATGTGACAGCTTCGACATCTGCATTTGGCAATTTTGATCGATTTAATCCATCTTTGCTAAATAAATTATGCAAATAAACACTCAGGTCACAAATACACACTATGCTCATTTCTACACAGTATTGTGAATGTTCCTTTCAAATATTGCTGATTTGGATGAACAGTCACTTTTCAGTTTGTGTTGAGATAAAATGCTTTAGATTAAACCTCAAGATACAGTCATTTTTTTGAATATACACTTTTCTGTTCTGTATTATGCTGTTTTATCTTGTTGACTGTGATGACACTTGCCTCACATTTCTGTCTGTCTCTCTCAGTGTCATTTGAGGATAAACTGAAAGAGAATTTCCAGAGAGGAAATGCAGAGCTGGAGAAGCGACGTCTGGCTCTGCTGGAGGAACAAAAGAGAGAGGAGGAAAGGAGGAGAGAAGAGGAGAGACGAGAGGAGGAGAGGAGACGACAAAAGGAGAGGGAGGAGAGAGAACGAAAGGAGAGAGAAGCCCGGGAGCTGGAGCTGAGGAGACAGAGGGAGGAGGAGAGGAGGATCGAGAGACAGAGAGAGCTAGAGCGACAGAGAGAAGAAGAAAGACTGAAAGAATTAGAGCGACGAGAGGCAAGTGGAGCATGCAAGGGCAGACAGAGGTTGAACGACCACTAGAATATTACAGCAAAGCCTTATGCTTTTTCCACAGGCGTACATGATGTATGTATAAATTGTTTATACAATTAGGTTGTCAAAAAAATCTGATTAATTTCATGAAGGTTTGTAGTTATAATAGCATATACATGTACATATAAATTTACTGGTGCTAATTTAGTGGTGCTAGGCAATGATTAATCTTGATTAATCACATCCAAAATGTTTTTGTGTACATAATATATGGTTGTGTACTGTGTTTATTTTTTATTTTTTATATATAAATGCACACACATGCATGTATATATTTAAGACATATAATATAAATTATATGAATATAAATATATACATGTAAATACATGTAAATATATATATATACATGTATGTGTGTGTCTTTATATATACATAATAAACACACACACATATATTATGTACACAAAAACTTGTGATTAATCATTGCCCAGCACTAGAATTTAGGAATATAGTGGTTGATTAAATAATGCACAAATTATTCATTACTATTATTACAAATATAAAAGCTTGCAGTTATTAATTAAGAATTACTGTAATGTATTTACTTGTTCATGACAAAGTTAAATGGTTTTCTAATTAGGGGCCTATGAAATCTGTTTTATTTTTTCCCAAATTCCATTTTATTTTTTTTCCAAATTCATATTTTTCCACTTTAATTTTTTTGAATTCCATTTTTTCTTTTTCAGTTTTTCTAGACTCTCTTTTAATGGGTAAATTAAAAAAGATTAATCAAAAAGCATGTCTAATTAATTAAAATCATGAAACATGAAACTGGATTCCATTCCATTCCATCTCTAATTAATTGATTTTATATATATATATATATATATATATAAAAATAGAAATACATTTTTCTGGTAAAATAAATTTTATTTTTTTCCAAATTCCGTTTTTTATCCGCTGAAATTTTTCTAATTACGTTTTTTTCCATTTAAATTTTTCTATACTCTGTTTTAATGGTTAAATAAAAAATCAACTAAAAAGCATGTCTAATTAATTCAAATCATGAACAGAATTTAACAGCAGTTTATTAAAAGTTTAACAAAAATTTCATTTTAGGGCTCTGTGAAATGTGTTTAAATTTTTTCTCAAATTCAGTTTTATTTTTACCAAATTCTGTTTTTCATTATTTTTCTGGATTCCATTTCCACTCCATTCCATCTCTAATTAATGTTTTAGTAGTAATTTTTATTACATTTTATTAGTAGTAGTACTTTCGTTACATTAAGTAATATATTTCTGTTACAGTTTCTTCAAGTCAAACCAAACTTTTATTTTGATTTGTTGTTTTAAAAACCTTTAAGTTTTTGTTTGTATATGTCGATAGTTTTTTTCAAAAGAAATGGTAAAATGCTCATGAAGTGACTCTCAGAGCAGTTCTAGAGATTGTTTATGTATTCATGTACTCATATATTGAGGCGGCAGAGACTGAAAACACTGCTAGCATCACACGCTTCAGTATGTGTGTAGTAAACAAAACCTCGCATCTGCGCCATTCATTCACAAAGAGCTATGGACAATATGCAAGGTTCATATTTAAAAAACATTTTTTTAATGTATTGTAAATAGCATTCTGACCTAGTTTTGATTCTGGGATGTAGTTTTGATTCCAAATTCCATGACATTCCACGTCATACATTAAATTCTATTTTTATGACTAGATTACACAAGCAAAATGTGTGTGTCTGTCCTGGTGGTCTTTAGAAATCATAAATAACAGACTGAACGTGTTGTAATATCAAAGTATGTTAATTGTTTTTCAAAAATTGTAATGGCGTAAGATATATTTAATTAACTCTTGAGTTAACCCTAATATATTCTGTACCAGTGGAGTGGTTCCTCACCCTAGGAAAAAAGATGGGAGCGTAATTACGTAGTATATTCATGTCAGAATGAGTGATTAGACCGTACATCTGTTTTAACCTCTCCTTCTCTCTATCACTCTCTCAGGAAGCAGAGAGGCAGAGGCGGATGGAATGGGAGAAGAGTAAACGAGTGGAGCTTCAGACACAGAGAGAAAAAGAGCAGAGCGACATACAGAGACTTAAAGACAGGAAGAGGAGTCTTGAGATGGAACTGGAGGCGGTGGTCAGATTGCCATTTCTATTTTTTTTTTTCTCCTTCCATATACCTGTTACCCATCCAGTCTCATACACCCTGTTCTCTGTGGGATTGACGATTACATTATATTGCAAATTAAAAACATTTCAGTCTTTTTGTCTTCTAGGGTAACAAGCATAAGCAGATCTCCGATAAGCTGCGGGACGCCAAGAGTAAGAGACAGATCCAGAGGACCGAGCTGGACCTGATCAATCAGAAGAGAGATAGCCGTATTACGGATATCAACTCCCTGCAGTTGCAGTTTGAGGTATAAATTTACTGTATTTGCATAAATAATGTAATGAAATAAATGTTAAAATGTGAATTTAAGAATAATAGTGGTTGATTAAATGCAGAAATTATTTAATTATTATTATTATTATTATAATTATTACAAATCTGAAAGCTTGCCGTTATTAATTCCGAATTACTGTAACGTATTTACTCTTTCATGAAAAAGTTAAATGGTTTTCTAATTGGGACCCTATGAAATCCGTTTTATTTTTTTCCGAATTCTGTTTTTTTTTTTTTTTTTCAGTTCTAATTTTTCTAGTTTTAATGGTTAAATGAAAAAATATTCATAAAAACGCCTGTCTAATAAAGTAAAATAAACAGCAGTTTAATAAAAGTTTAACAAAAATTACATTTTTAGGGCCCTATGAAATCTGTTTTATTTTTTTTTTCCAAATTCATTTTTTTTCCATTTAAATTTTTCTAGATTTTGTTTTAATGGTTAAATAAAAATTAAAAAACAATAACAAAAAAGGACGTTTAATGAACTGAAATCATGAAACGTACACAATTTAACTGCAATTTTTTAAATGCTGAGCAAAAATGAAATTTTTAGGGCCTTATGAAATCTTTTTTATTTATTTATTTTTTTCCCAAATTCAGTTTTTTCCAAATTAATTTTTTTTTGGATGTCATTTTTTACATTTTAATTTTTTTTTTTAATTTTAATTTTTAATTTTTTAAAATAAATAAATAAATAAATAATAAGAATGTCTAATTAATTAAAATCATGAAACATTCTGTTTTTTTCATTAAAATTTTTTTAGATTCTGTTTTAATGGTTAAATATAAAAAAAACTATAATAATAAAAAAGCATGTTTATTTAATTGAAATCATGAAACATACACAATTTAACAGCAATTTATTAAAAGTTGAACAAAAATAAAATTTTTAGGGCCCTATGAAATCTTTTTTTTTTCCAAATTCAGTTTTTTTTCCTGTTTTAATTTTTTTAGTTTCAGTTTTTTCCATTTTAGTTTTTCTAGACTCTTTTTTAATGGTTAAATTAAAATAAATAAATAAAAAGCATGTCTAATTGTCTAATATCATGAAACAATGTGTTCCGTTTAAATTTTTCTAGAATCTTTTTTAATGATTAAATTGAAAAAAAAAAAAGCATGTCTCATTAATTGAAATCAAGAAACATTCACAGTTTAACAACAATTTATTAAAAGTAATAAATAAATAAATAATTTTTTAGGTCCCTATGAAATAAAAAAATGACAGTAAATACATTCATAATATTACAAAAAATATATATACATTGCTGTTCAGAAGTTTGGGAGCAGTAAGATTTTAAATGTTTTTTTAAGAATTCTCTTATGCTCATCAAGGCTGCATTTTCTTGATTACATTAAAAAAAAACAGTAATATTGTGAAATATTAGTTTAAAATAATGATTTTCTATTTTAATAGAAGTGTGACACTGAAGACTGGAGTAATGATGCTGAAAATTCAGCTTTGCCATCACAGGAATTAACTGCATTTTCTAATATAATTTGCAATAAATTTCACTAATGTTTTTACCATTTTTTTTAAAGGGGTCATCAGATGCAAAGTTTACTTTTTCATGTTGTTTGAACATTAATGTGTGTTGGCAGTGTATGTACACATCTACCCTATAATGATGAAAATCCATGCAGTGGTTTTTAATTAATCTGTAAAAATAATATCCCCTTTTTCAAATCGAGCCGTTCTCAGATGCCTGTCGGTGTGGCGTCACACTGACAGAAGCCGCTCCCATGATAGTTGATTGACATGAGCGTCTTACCTCAGATCAGCTGTAACAGTCCAACCTCCATTGTTTCGATGCTGGAGCAGGGATGTAAGTTTGACAAGAATATCTCCGACCAGTTGAGGTGTTATGTTGCTGAATGTAATAATGAACGTAGTGGTCGTCATTTACTCCCGACATCTGAGCCACTGAAGATGCAGTGGATTACGTTTGTTTGTGAAGGGAATGCGCCTCCCGATCTACATAAACGCGTCTATGTTTGTGCAAATCATTCGTGATCCAGCTTCACCCACAGCAGAAGTGAGTATAAGGGTTTTTTATGAATCTCTGCAATCACCTTTCCTAATTACGTGCTCAAGGTAAAAATGGTGTTGTTTTACACAACCATTGAGAATTTTTAACCAAAGTATATTATAGACTTTTCATTAAGACCCGAAAGAATCATATCAACTTGTGGAAAATGGGCATCCGATGACCCCTTTAACAATATTGTAAATGCAGCCTTGGTGAGCATAAGAGACGTCTTTCAAGAACATAAAAAATCTTTTGAATTAAATAGTAATTTATATGAATGTACTTTTGCAGGAAATCCAGAGGCAGTTGAGTCATCTTGGTCCTGAGAAGCAGCGACTGACAGACAGACTTCTACATATTACCCGAAACAACTCAAGTAAGCACTCACATAGACCTGAAGCAATCAATGAATAGACGGGTGGATGACTAATTTCATTTGTGTCCATTTCATCCCTCTTAAACTCAAGGCCTTGGAACATTGATGTTTTTTATGTCCTTCTTTCTTTCATTCTTTTCCCCCCTTGCAGGTCCTTTGATAAATGATGTGAAACAGAGTTTGTGCGAGAAAGATCTGAGCTGTCGGAAGCTGAAGGAGCAGCTGGATGTTTTGGAGAGAGAGACCACTGCGAAACTCTCACAAATGGAGCAGTACAACAGAGAAATCAAGGTCAGCGGTTTGTTTTACATTCCCTGTGTAAACCTCAACAACATTTAAAGTGCCACGTTTTGATTGAAGCTAATGTGGGCTTTGGGTGGGGGCTTGCTCTCTTCGAATTTATTTTAAACCTTAATGTCCCTGTGAGGGACTCAATAGTTCGCTGTTCTCCATGTTCCTGTGATTAAAACCTACAGCTCAACTCCCAGCCCTGAAGGCAGAGGATTGAGCGCTTCATTACACACTAACGTTCACACAGTTCACACTACTAAAGAAACCTCAACACACAAACACTATCACTAACACACTTACTGCACCGGCTGGTCGGATCGGAAACCTGAGCGTTATACATGTGGTACTCAGCTATTGTTCAGTACACGTCTAATGTTTTCTGCCCCAAGGCTTTTCTTTTTTTTTTTTTGTGCCTACTTTTATCGTTTTCTTTCCTCCCGCTGTCTCTCTTGTCTTTCTTCTCTTCCTCTTTTCCCCTGGCTGACTTTATAGTTTGTAGAAATGGATGACTGTGTGCTTCAAGGACTTCTGTCTTTGCTGGGCTGCCTAACCAATCTCTTCCTTCTAATAAAGGTTGACCTCTCTTTATCTTCCCTTAACTCACACTCATATCAAAGCTGCCTGCCTTTCATTCATTTCACCTTTCGCCCTAGTTATTCTTCATGAAAGAAGTCTCAATTTACCCATAATTATACTGAAATGAGCTTCAATGTGTGACCTCATGACCTTATAACATCTTTGTGTCTGTTTGTGCTATTTCATTACCTCATAATGATGTCATTAATTACACTAAAGTTTTCTACTCACTGCCTAAAAACTAACTGAAAAACTCAAAAAAGAGATTTTTGTTTTTAATGTTTGAATTTTTTCTTTTTCTATAACTAGTTTGTGTGAACAACAATAAACAAACAAAAAAAAATCTTATTGGCCTATAGAAAAAACTATTTATAATAAAAAAAAATACATGTACACTACCAGTCAAAAGTTTTTGAACAGTAAGATTTTTAATGTTTTTTAAAAAAAATTCTTCTGCTCACCCAACCTGCATTTATTTGATCCAAAATACAGCAAAAACAGTGAAATATTTTTGCTATTTACAATATCTGCTTTCCATTTGAAAATATTGTAAAATGTAATTTATTCCTGTGATCAAAGCTAGATTTTCAGCATCATTACTTCAGTCTTCAGTGTCACATGATGCTTTAGAAATCATTAGAATGTGCTGATTTGCTGTGCAAGAAACATTATTATTATTATTATTAATATGTAAGCCAGTTGAGTACATTTTTCAGGATTCTTTGATAAAAAGACAGATCCAAAGATCAGCATTTATCTGAAATAAAAAGCTTTTGTAACATTATACACTATACCATTCAAAAGCTCGGAGTCAGTATAATAATAATTGTAATATTTTTTTATATATATTTTTTGGAATTTTTAGAAATTAATACTTTTATTTAACCAGGATGCTTTAAGTTGATCAAAAGTGATGAAAAAGACATTTATAATGTTACAAAAGACGCTGTTCTTTTGAACTTTCTATTCATCAAAGAAACCTGAAAAAATTCTACTCAGCTGTTTTTAACATAATAATAAAAAAATGTTTTTTTAAGCAGCAAATCAAAATATTAGAATTATTTCTGAAGGATCATGTGACTGGAGTAATAATGCTAAAAATTCAGCTTTGAAATCACAGGAATAAAACAAACAAACAAACAAACAAACAAACAAACAAACAAAAAACTCAGAACTGTTTTTTACATTAATAATTAATAATAGAAAATTTCTTAAACACCAAATCAGCATATTAGATTGATTTCTGAATGGTCATGTGACACTGAAGATCTGTTTTGCCATCACAGGCATAAATTACATTTTTAAATGTATTAAAATACAAAGCATTAATTTTAAATTGTAACAATATTTCACAATATTGCTGCTTTTACTGCATTTTTGATTAAATATTTCTGATATATTTATATATTATATTTCTGAAGTAACGTTAATGGAACAGATCATTTATAGGAGCTCAGTAGTGGTAATTTATGTTAGTTTTGGCAGTCAGTAAAGCAGTGCATTTACTAATAATGCAATACCACATACTGTGTATTTGAACCTGCACCATATTGTTCTAGGTTTTGTTTTAAACAAGATGTTTGTGTTGAGGAATTGTGTGGGTAACATTGCAGGAGTTGAGACAGAGACAGAGCCAGCAGCAGGACGTCCTCGAGCAGCTCAGGAGGGTGAGATCTGAGAAACTCAAAGAGCTACAGAGACACAGGAAAGATGAGGAGGAGAGGAAGAGGAAAAAAGAAGAGGAAGAAAGAAAGAAGGCAAAAAGAGGAAGAGGAGAGGAAGAGGAAGAAAGAAGAGGAGGCTGCCAGGTAAAACAGACATACTTATTTATCACACCATCTACAGAGTTCATGTGACATTTTTCATCAAATATTCCTCCTTAAATGCTAGATTGAACACCCACTCTTTTACCCACTCGTGTGTGTATTAGACAGGCGAAGCTGGAGCAGGAGGAAGCGGAGCGTCAAAGGAAGCTTGCCCAGGAGCGAGAAGCCAAACTCAGGGAAGAACAGCAGCGTCAGGCCCTAGCCCGACTTCAGGAAGCCCAAGAGCAGGCGCGAGAGAAAGAGGAGAAGAGGAGGGCTGAGGAGAGAGAGAGGGAGGAGAAGGAGAAGGAAGAGAGAGAAAGGAATGAACTGGCTCTACATACTCAGCCCTCCATGACATACAATAGCACAGAGAACAAAAGTGAGTGTGTCTGTGTGTGTGTGTGAGTGGGTGAGGTGCTTTGCCAAAGCTTAAAAATGGCTTGTATTCATCCACTTGGCCATGAATATGATGTTTTTATTATATTCATTGTAATGGGTGTCGTTACTCTCACGGCTTCATGATTCACTTTAATTACCTCCCATTAATTATCTGTGTTAATATAACTGACTCCACTAGAACGTGAGTGTTTTGAGAGAAGGAAGGTAATAGACTGCTAAACATACAGTTTCATACAGTATATATGCGTTTATATTTTAATTTCATCATACTCTGAACTCTTACTGTGTTCTGTATCTTAAAATTGATTTAAATAATGTTTTATTAGTTTTTTTTTTATCCTATCATCATGTTCTCATCCTAATGTCGACTTGTGTGACTTTTGTGTGAAACACAAAAAGAAAATATTTGAATTACTAGCCACTCTTTTCTATAAAACTTAAGTGCTAGTAATCTGAATTCAGGGTTGTTTAAGAAACAGACTCAGAACTTTTAATGGCTGCAATCATATTCATTATTTTTAGGATAAATATGGACTTCAGAACTGGTTCAGCCTGACATGTGAATGAATCATTTAGACCAGTTTGTGAACTGGTTCAGTAGATTTATCTACTGTAATACACAATAGCAGGGTTGCCAACTTTTAAGTTCAGCTTGGAGTGAGATTTTTTTGTTTTGGATTGGGGGGTTGGGTTGGGGGGGAGGGGAGGTGTTGGCGATTTCAATTCCAAATCTATTTATATGTAGACACTGTACATATAAGGGGATAAAAACGCAGCTGAATGCTTTTTAGCACCATTTTAAACTTGGTTTAAATTTAGTATTTGCTTGCATTCATTGTGTGTGCTTATACGAGTATCATTAAAAAAGGATGCAAGTTATTAACTTTTTAAATTTCACATTTAAAAATATAGTGTTTAATCATTTCTAAATACTTATTCAAATGAAAAGCTTAAAAATAAGTAAGCAGGTATGACCTGCAATATTCCAGATGCATGTATATTTAGTAAAGAGCTATACAGGTACCTAGTGGGTAAACCATGGCATTACAAATGAAAATTATTTTTTTTTTCTGACCACAAAATGACTCATTGCATTGGAATTTAAAACCCTTTTCTCTATTTAACCTTAAATACTACACTATTTGTAATATAAGTAATAGAAAAATAAAATAATATATATATTTCAAGTCATTAATGGACCATAATTATTGGACAAATAGTATCTCCTTAAATAGGATCTCCTTAAAATATTAAAAATTATTTAACTAAAATATAGAACATTTATTTAACTGAAAAATAGTTAAGCAGTATAGTCACATTATAAGTAAGCAATACATGAGGGTTAAATACAAGAAAACCATATTAACCCTTACGAAAATGAACCATGGTTTTATTATAGTAAAAGTGTAGTAACCATGTTTTTTTGTTTTTTTTTTTGCACATTGATTACTATTTGTATAGCCATAGTTTTACTACAAATACCATGGTTAAACTATGGTTAGTGTAGCAAGACCATGGTTAATTTGTGGTTACCATGGTTTAACTATAGAAACCATGTTTTTTTGGTTTTATTTGTAGTAAAACCATGTTCAGTTTTTGTAAGGGTTGCCTCTCCATCACTCTCCAGAATAAAATTATACTGTAAATGTTATCGACGTAAAAATCAATGCATAATATGCTGTAATGTTTACCAAAAATTGCTGCAAATACCTGTATAGTGAAGCTGTCGTCTCTATCCTATTTAAACACACTCACATGTACTGTCAAAACTGTTTGTAGAGCTCCGTGAATCATGTGACGCCGGCGAGATCAAAGCTTGTCGGGTATATTTGAAGCAATAGCCAAAAATACATTGTATGGGTCAAAATTAACGATTTTTCTTTTATGCCAACAATCATTAATGATACTAAGTAAAGATCATGTTCCAAGATATTTTGTAAATTTCCCACCATAAATATATAAAAACAATTTTTGAGTAGTAATATGCATTGCTAAGAACTTCATTTGAACAACTTTAAAAGTGATTTTCTCAATATTTTGATTTTTTTGCACCCTCAGATTCCAGATTTTCCTACCTTAACATCCCAACATCCTAACATCCTATCCTAACATCTCAATTTCAAAAAATGTACCCTTACGACTGGTTTTGTGGTCCAGGGTCACATATGGTTCTGAGCTGAAAAATGTTTGTTTGTTTCAGGCTTGCAGCCAGTGGTGGCTACTGAAGCTACATGTCATGCCCTTACCACCTACAGAGCTCTCTATCCCTTCACAGCACGCAACTCTGACGAGCTCACGCTTGAGGCAGACTGTCTGATCGAGGTACTGTACATATGTTAACCCTTACACTCACATAGCTGTAATTTTACTCATTCAAGAACACATGTAATCTGGCTTCCTGTGGATCCACAGGTAGATGAATCAACGGTTAGGGAGACCGGCTGGCTGTATGGGAGTTACCGTGGTAACAGCGGCTGGTTTCCAGAGAGTTATGCAGAGAGGTGCAGTAAAGACAGTCAGACTGAACAGACGGAAGCCGATACACAATCCACAGCACCCTCTACAAACTACCCTGGGTATGGCACTGAAACTTCTCTACTATGACTATCAAAAAATGCTGGGTTAAATATGGACAAACCAGCAGGTTGGTCAAACATGTAACCTAACCGCTAGGTCAAAACAACCCAGTCACTGTGTTTGTCCATTTTAACCCAACTTAGATTGTTTTTAACCCAGCTTTTGTTATAGTGTTCTAATTGTGCAATTTAGCTTAACAGCTCAATTTTTTTTTCAACCTGTAAGTGATATAAATGTCTTGATATTTAAAAGAGTTTTTTTTTAATCAGAGAAAGAATCCTTTTTTTAATCTTTCATCTATTGTAGCCCACTAGATTCCACATTTTTAATATTATTGAAGTTACCCACAAAAAAGCTTTTTTTTCACACTAAAAGAAAACAAAATTGAGATTAGAGAATAATTTTTAGTTATATTCCCAAATATAACCATAAACAGCAATATATTTTTACTAAAACCATTTCACTGTTGCCTAAAAAATATCATGTGGAGACTTCAATAAAAAAAGTTATCAAGCAAATTAATCATACAATCAGATGTTTGAACAGATTCACTGAAACAGTTTGAAGTTATTCATGAATTTACAACAGCAAAAGAAGGATTGTAAAGATATTATAAGCATAATCTCAATATTCACAATGTTGTTTAATTTTACAGTAGTGGCCAAAATTATTAGAACACTAGTTTTTTCACTAGCTAAAATGGTTTTAAGTCAGTTATTTCTATCCTTTGGTTTAGTGTGTCAGTAGGAAATAGCAGTTTACATTTTACATTCATTTATCCATTAATTGTAATAATCCAGTGAGATTTTGAGTCTGACAACAGCCAGTACGCCACGCAGAGATCTAAATCCAGAAGAACTGTTGCAACGTCTCCAAGATGCTTCAGGAAACCTACCTGCAAAGCTACAGTACTGTTAAAAGTTTTCAGCACTTGTGTAAAAATGCTGTAAAATGAGGATGCTGTCAAAAATAATGTCATAAATAGATTTTCTTCATCAATGAACTTCTATTAACTAAATTAAATCAACATTTAGTGTGGCCATCCTTTGCTTTCAAGGCAGCTTTTGCCCTAGGTGCACTTGTGCATATTTTTTCAGGTAGCTTTGCAGGTAGGTCTCTTGAAGCATTTTGGAGACGTTGTCACAGTTCTTCTGGATTTAGTCTGTCTCAGCTTGTTCTGTTTCTTTAGACTAGATGATGGTGAGATCAGATCTCTGTGTGGAGCACTGGCTGTTGTCAGGCTCCTTGACCAAACAAAAATCTCACTGGATTATTACAATGGCAAAATGATTGTTTGGAAATGTAAACTGATATTTCCTTCTGACACACTACAGCAAAAGATAGAAATAACTGAATTAAAACCATTTTTAGCTGGTGAAAAAACTAGTGTTATAATAATTTTAGCCACTACTGTATATAGCAGCAAAATTCAACACAAATGAATTGTGAATTTGATTTACTGCCCAGCCCTATTACTAAGTTACATACTGATTTGATGAGCTTCACATTTGTTGCCAAAAAACACAGTGTCAGTAAGTGTCAGGCATTCAGGAAGTCAGATGAAGTCATTTAGTCGCTCACCGCTCTTCTATTCTTAATCAGTGGGTGTGAAAGACCTTCGTCAGAGATTCAGCAACATTCTGTAGGTGTTAAAACCTTAACTGCTATTGAGCTGGTGGGAAATGATCTTATAAGACTAACTTATATTTAAATTTGGTTTAGGTTTGTGTTATTACTTTTAATGCATTTATTCTGGATGAATGAAAAATCATTTTTTCTCCAGAATTCCTCGGGTGGACATAGAAGGACCAACACCAACACACACACCAGTGTCTTCAAACACACAGCACTCACAGGTTAGCATGTGCAAATATCCACACACCACATATCTCACATACAATATTATTTTTTGATCATTGGGAGGAATATGATCATCATGATACTTTGCTCATTGTCATTGCACATTTGTCTGTGTGTTTTTGTGCTGTAGGCTGTAGCTCTGTGTGAATGGAGCGCTAAGACCGACAGTCACCTGGGCTTCTCTAAAGATGACGTCATCACAGTTCTGGAGAAGCAGGAGAACTGGTGGTACGGAGAGCTCAATGAGAGCCAGGGCTGGTTCCCTTGCACATATGTCTCCATGGTCACCACCAATAACACACAGACTGAGTAAGTAATGGGATACCTCTCACTTAACCAATAACATGCTTAATTAAATAATTATTAAAGGGATAGTTCACCCAAATATTTACGTTCTATCATTAATTACTCACCCTCATGTTGTTCCAAACCTGTAAGAAAGCTCTTGGATTCAATAAAAAACATCTTAACTTATGTTCTGCAAATGAACAAAGAAACTTCTCTTGCTCAGATTTTATCAATCATTTTGGAATCAATTATTGCATTTATTTAGTAGCCAATAAATATACACCAGTAACCAAACCTAAAGCTTTCATGGTTTTTGTGTCTCTTCTAGGCCGTTATATTCTACTGTGGATGAGATTGAAATTTCAGATTCTGGTCTGTTTGAGGGTGAGCAGTGTGTTATGTTTTCATTCAACCATCTCTAGTCATCCAGACGAGATATTATGACGTTAAATTTAATCATAATTTCAGAGGCTTTGTCATGGTTTTTATTTGATTTATCTTATTAGAGTATGTGGCTCTGTACACATATGAGAGTCCGGAGTCAGGTGACCTGACATTCTGTGCAGAGGATGTTGTCCTGGTAACAGAGAGGGAAGGAGAATGGTGGAGAGGGTGCATCGGTGACCAGTCTGGTCTCTTCCCATCCAACTATGTTAAACCCAAAGAGCCTGATGTATGCACATTTAGATAATTGTATATTTTTATGTATTTACAGTTGAGGTCATAAGTTTTCATACACTTAGCAGAATCTGCAAATTAATTATTTTACCAAAATAAGTGGGATCATACAAAATGAGTTATTTTTTAATTAGTACTGACTTGAATAAGATATTTCACATAAAAGATGTTTACATATAGTCCGCAAGAAAAAAAATAATAGTTGAATTTATACAAATGACCCCATTCAAACATTTACATACGCTTGATTCTTAATGTGTTGATACCTGAATGATCTACAGCTGTATAGTTCATGAGTCCTTTGTTTGTCCTGAACAGTTAAACTGCCTGCTGTTCTTTAGAAAAATCTTTCAGGTCCCACACATTATTTGGTTTTTCACCATTTTTGTGTATTTGAACCCTTTTCCAGCAATGACTGTATGATTTTAAGATCCATCTTTTGACACTGAGGACAACTGAGGGACTCATATGCAACTATTACAGAAGGTTCAAATGCTCACTGATGCTCCAGAAGGAAATATGATGCATTAAGAGCCAGGTGTGTAAACTTTTGAACAGAATGAAGATGTGTACATTTTTCTTATTTTGCCTAGATATCATATATTTTTCTTCATTTAGTACAGCCTTTTAGAAGCTACAGAAGTTACTTGCATGTTTCCCAGAAGACAAAATAAGTTAAATTTACTCTGATCTTCAAATTCAAAAAGTTTTCACCCCCTGGCTCTTAATGCATTGTGTTTCCTTCTGGAGCATCACTGAGCATTTGAACCTTCTGTAATAGTTGCATATGAGTCCCTCAGTTGTCCTCAGTGTCAAAAGATGGATCTTAAAATCATACAGTCATTGTTGGAAAGGGTTCAAATAAATACAAATGCTGAAAAACCTAAGAATTTGTGGGACCTGGAAGATTTTTCTGAAGAAGGTCAGAAAAAGTGGGCAGTTTAACTGTTCAGGAGGACAAACAAGGGACTCATGAACAACTATAACTAGAAAAAAAAAAAAAAAAAAACAACAGCTGTGGATCATTCAGGTAACAACACAGTATTAAGAATCCATGTATGTAAACTTATGAACATAAATTCAGCTATTTTGTGGACTATATTTAAATGCCTTTTATGTGAAATATCTCATTCAGGTCAATACTAAATTAAAACAATTTAACAAAAATGTTTTGTATGATCCATCTTATTTTGGTAAAATGATGAGCATTTTGCAGATTCTGCAAGGTGTATGTAAACTTTTGACCTCAACTGTATACTTGCCTTATGAATATGACTTATTTTTTCCACTTACATTATCTAATGCTCTCATTTTATGTTGTTGTGTATTTTAATAATGTGCTCACTGTGTTTTCATTTTAGACTGCCAATCCTGGAGTTCCCGGTAAAAAGCCAGGTGAGATTTGAGAGCAGGGTACCATCACACAGAAGCAAAAATCAAGGTTGGTAGTTTCAAACATTATTAACTTGCCTTCTCAATGGTCTTTAGAGATTGCTCAGGTGACTACGGCCAATGCGGCCACAACACCAGAACAACTAAGTCTGACACCAGGTCAGCTGATCGTGGTGCTGCATAAGAACTCAAACAGCTGGTGGCTGGGTGAACTACAGGTTAGTACTCTAATAAAAACAACAGAACTCAATTGAAAATCACCAGCTTTTAAAAAACCAACAAATGTGTGTTTCTAGGCACGGGGTAAGAAGCGTAAAAAGGGCTGGTTCCACTCCTCTAATGTCAGATTACTGGAGGCCAACAGTGGAAAAATAACTCCTGCATCTCAACCATGTAAGGCACACTCTTTCATCTATGCTCTTTTGTATGTAGGTGTATGTATGTGTTGTTTTCCCTCATTTGTCCCATTCTGCTCCATCCATCCATTCTCTCTGTCTTTTCTGCCCTTCCCCCCTGTAGTGTGTCAGGTTATTGCAATGTATGACTACAAAGCAGCCAATAAGGATGAGATGAGCTTCCAAAAAGGTCAGCTGATCACCGTACTCAACAAGGACAACCCTGACTGGTGGAAAGGAGAGGTCGCTGGGGTCATAGGGCTGTTTCCAACTAATTATGTGAAGATGACCACAGAATGTGATCCCAGCCAGCAATGTGAGTACTATGAGAGTTTTTGATCAGTTCCTGTTTCCACATCAAAGTTCAGAGTTGTTTGTGTTTAAGGCAAGGGTGGAGAAAAATCGAAATTGAAATGAATTAAATGAATATGAACCTTTAAAACCTTTTAAAAAAAGAGTAAATAAGATGACGTTCACTAACACAGTTCACAGTTCTTTACTTTTGATGATGGACAAAAAAAACGTTTGGCCGTAGCGTTTTGTTCTTTCCTTTCTTTTTTTCTTTCTTTCTTTCTTTCTTTCTTTTCAACAGTTTCTAATATATATTCTCTATCCATCTCTTCATTATTCATTCTCTCCTCTTCCTTTATCTTTTTTCTTCCACCCTTTTTCCACGTCATTCGCTTCATCTGTGTTTTATTGTAGGACGATAACTCTGGCTCCTCCTTCCTCTTACTCCTCTTATTTCTGGACCAATCAGAACACTGCTCTGGTCCAGGAAGCAGCCTCAAGACTCAAAACTGACTAGATTTGTTTGGATTTAACCCCTCCCCTTCAACTGTTTCTGTCTAGACCTTGCTTAAATTGCAAGTGAACACATCAGTTTACCTCCACTGGCTTTAGGATATATTTTTCTTACCGTAATTGCGAAATGTTTAATCGGGGAAAGTTATAACTTGCTTCTTTCCTATATTTTAAGAAGTGACATGAATTAAAGGGGCCATATCATGAGTATTTTTTGAAATAAAAGCTCCTAAATATTTTGTACATTTCAACTCTAAACGTCCTGTCCAGTCCTAAAAAAAAAAAACAGACAAAACATTTACTGAGCTGCAAAAATGGCTCATTATGAAATTCCTAATTTCTGTTGTAATTATAACCTGACATTTGGTTTTGGTAAATTTGGTTTTCAGTAACTTGATCTGCCCAGTCCTAGTGAGGTAACACAGAATGACTAACAAAGTAAATTGTGAAAAACTTTTTTTTTAACATTATTGAACCCCAACAGCAAATATGTGTCCCAATCTGCCAGAAAGTTATTTCTTGCATCAGTATCTGAAGATGGTATTTTGGTGCCATTTTGTTTAGTTTTAGTTTTAGTTGGCTAAATATTGGCACAAGGACCTTGACTAATTTTATAGATGGACCACAGGGTAACAAATGAAATAATAAAACATATATGACATGGCCCCTTTAAAGTGAACTACCCTTTAAGTCTGCACTGTTCATTAGCACAATCATATATTTGTATATCACATGATTGTTAGTCTGCCTCTGCGTGTTTAAATGTAGTCAAAGGAACTGATGACCAGCAACACGTGTTGCCCTCATACTTGACCAGCTATGCAGCCAGCTAACAGTCGTGACATTAGAGATCTTAGAGAGTTCGCTCTGAATGTTATAACCTTCGCTCTGGATGCATTTTTGTATGGAAAGTATTCACAATTATAGCAGAATTTCACAAATAAAGTTTTCAATTGTGAGATGCTGTTGTGATGTGGTTGCTGATGAGTGCATGTGCATGTGTGGGTTGTTTTGCATATGTGTGTGTGTGTGTAGGGTGTGCTGATCTGCTCAGTTTAGACTCTATGTGCACTGAGGAAAGGAAGAGGCAAGGTTACATCCATGAGCTCATTCAGACAGAGGAATCCTATCTGGAGGACCTGGAACTGGCACTAGAGGTGAACCAGCAGATGTTTCTAATATATTTATTATGTGTATGCTTTTGGAAAGTAATGCTATTTGATTGGACTCTAAGTTACAAATATATATGTGTGTGGATATTCAGGTGTTCCATAAGCCAATGGAAGAGTCAGGGCGGCTGACGGAGGCTGAGATGAGCATGATCTTTGTGAACTGGCGGGAACTGATCATGTGCAGCACCAAACTCCTAAAGTGAGTCAACACTGACTTCTAGAGTCGGTCTGGGCAATTGCAAGTGATGTTCAGTGTCTAGTGGATGTTCAGTGTCTACTTAGAATTTTTTAAAATCTAATATTAATTTTATTGGATGTTTGCGTGGTTAGGGAGTTTAGGGCTTATGAAAAACCATTTACCTTAAACTTAAGGCTATCAACTAGCAAACAATGGATGCAAATGAAAAATTAAATCAGTGAACTTGAATATATGAGCAAATTTGTTCAAGGCACTATAAGATGACTAAATGGCATGTAAAAAATGAGAAGTAATTATTATTAATATGAATGTAAATGATGAAATTAAAACTTTTTTTTAATTCTTCAATATTTTTATGGTTTATACATTTTATTTATGCCAATGATTTATTTATTCCTTGTTAAAAAGTATTATTCATATTTAAAAATATATATTACATAAATTACTATACAGTAAAAGAATATATAATAAAATGATTTACAATACTATAAAATAATAAAATGTTTACATTAAAATAACTACAATACTGTAAAATGTATATTTAATGTATCATTTTTAATTTGTCGCTACACCATTAATTACCTTTAGCCAAGCAGTGGTTCACCAATAGGCAGTTTCATATTTCAAGTGCATTTTGATTCCTAGACAAATGTATTTAGTTTATAACATATACAGTTGAAACCAGAAGTTTACATACACCTTGCAGAATGTGCAAAATGTTAATTATTTGACCAAAATAAGAGGGATCATACCAAATGCATGTTGACCTGAGTAAGATATTTCACATAAAATGCATTTACATATAATCCACAATAGAAAATAGTTGAATTTATGAAAATTACCTTGTTCAAAAGTTTACATACACTTGATTCTTAATACTGTGCTGTTACCTGAATGATCCACAGCTGTGTTTTTTTTTTTGTTTAGTGATAGTTGTTCATGAGCTCCTTGTTTGTCCTGAACAGTTAAACTGCCTCCAGAAGGAAAAACGATGCATTAACAGCCGGGGGTTGAAAACTTTTGAAAAGAATGAAGATGTGTAGCCTATATTTTTCATATTTTGCTTAAATATCATTTTTTAAAATATATATTTAGTACTGCCCTTCAGAAGCTACTTACATGTTTCCCAGAATACAAAATAAGTTACATTTACCCTGATCTTCAAATTCAAAATGTTTTCACCCCCTGGCTCTTAATGCATTGTGTTTAGAAACTACAGAAGATACTTGCATGTTTCCCAGAAGACAAATAGTTGTAATAGTTGCATATGAGTCCCCTCAGTTGTCTTCGGTGTGAAAAGATGAATCTTAAAATCATACAGTAATTGTTGGAAAGGGTTCAAATACACAGAAATGCCAAAAAGCAACAAATTTGTGTGACCTGAAGGATTTTTCTGAAGAACAGCAGGCAGTTTAACTGTTCAGGACAAACAAGGGACTCATGAACAACTATCACTAAACAAAAAAACAAAACAAAAATGATTATGCAGGTAACAACACAGTATTAAGAATCACGTTTATGTAAAAGCTTATGTAAATTCAACTATTATTGTCTCTTGTGGACTATATGTAAATGTCTTTTATGTGAAATATCTTATCAGGTCAGTACTAAATAAAAAACAGCATGCATTTTGTATAATTCCTGTTATTTTGGTAAAATAATTAACATTTTGCAGATTCTGCAAGGTGTAAGTAAACTTCTGTCTTCAACTGCACGTATCATTTACCAGGTGACATCCTGTGTGTTTTTCAGAGCACTACGTGTCCGTAAGAAGATGGCTGGAGAGCGGATGCCGGTGCAGGTGGTGGGTGATATCTTGTCCTCAGAGCTGACTCACATGCAGGCCTACATTCGCTTCTGCAGCTGCCAACTTAATGCTGCGGCTCTGTTGCAACAAAAAACAGACAAATCACCTGACTTCAAATTTTTCCTAAAGGTAAATGGAGTTCAGTACTTTATAATAACAGAAAAAAGCCCAGGTTTTTACATTCTACTACTTTCAGACAGGTATAGCATTAGCACTGGTATGTATTAATCAGTGAATAATATTACACAATATTGTTTTTTTTAAACAATAAACAATATTGGTCTAGTGTTGTGATGCTGATTGATCAGTGTCCTGAAGCAAAACCAGTTATTTTACACAGTAGCCCACAAGATGGTGCTGTTGATTACTATTTTGTCATGGAATACTGTGGATGTATTCACTGCTGATAGCAGTAAGACAATAATTGTTCTTCTCTTTTTTCTCTGTTTACCTTCTTTGTAGAAAATTGCCAGTAATTACCGCTGTAAAGGAATGCCACTGTCCAGCTTCCTCCTGAAACCCATGCAGAGAATCACACGCTACCCACTGCTGATCAAGAACGTATGAGAAACTCCTCCTTAACTATGGAAAATGTAACAATGGTTAACACAAAATCATTTATTTGTTTCTGAAATCTGGTGGTGTAGATTCTGGAGAATACCCCTCCAACTCACGCAGATCACGCAAACCTGCGGGCGGCACTGGAGCAGGCCGAGGAGTTGTGCTCACAGGTGAACGAGGGCGTGAGGGAGAAAGAAAACTCTGATCGGCTGGAATGGATCCAGAACCATGTGCTGTGTGATGGAGTCATTGAGGTGAAACACTGAAGAAAACCTTTTTGTGCTACATAATGACCTCAAACAGCTAAAACAACAGCTTTTATTATGTGTTATGGTATGAAAATGTTTTTTGTAATATTATTATTTTAGCACCTCGTTTTTAACTCTCTGACGAACTGCCTGGGCCCTCGAAAACTACTGCACAGTGGTAAACTACATAAGACCAAGAGCAGCAAGGAGCTTTGGGCCTTCCTGTTTAACGACTTCCTGCTCCTCACCTACACCTCAAAACAGTTCTCATCTGGGCCTGATAAGCTCTTCAATCCCAACTCAAATGCACAGTACAAGATGTATAAAACGGTAAAACAGCGTGACTGTTAATGAAGGTGTCTATCAGGAGCTTGTATTAGATTGTTTTGTAACGCTGTCTCTCTTATTCTAGCCTGTGTTTCTGAATGAGGTCTTGGTCAAAATGCCCTCTGACCCTTCCAGTGATGATCCAGTTTTTCACATCTCACACATTGACCGTGTTTACACTCTCAAGACTGACACCATTAATGAGAGGTACACACTGTACACACATTTAAACTAAAATGCTCAGATAAAGGCCTGCAGCTGCAATCATACATGCACATGATTCACTGAACCTTAAGTGAAATATAAGCTATAAAACATTCAGTGTAGGCTAAAGCAAAAATACGCATTTATTAGAGTAAGTGTCTGTTGTACAACAGTATTGATCACTTTCTTGTTAAATTAGAACTACATGGGTGCAGAAGATCAAAGCAGCATCTGACCACTTCATAGAGACTGAGAAACTGAAAAGAGAGAAGGCATACCAAGGTTGGAATTCATTGATGACTATTAAGAGTCAATGTGATTGAATGTGGTTGTAATGAAGAATGCTTGTGTATGTTGTCTAGCTCGCTCACAGAAGAACAGTGGAATCGGGCGACTGTTAGTAACGGTCCTGGAGGCCACAGAGTTGAAGCCCTGCAAACCAAACGGTTAGAAAACACACACACACACACACACACACACACACACACACAATTAATCTGGGCTGTTCACACAAACATCCCAGAGTCACTTCATTAATCATTGACCTCAGGGTTATTATAATTTTCAATTTTGTAGTTTTTTTTTTTTAAACAAATTTTAAGTTTGTATTTTAAATTTTAAGTTTCACTCTATTATTTTTGCATTTTCAAGTTTTCAGTTTTTGTCGTTTTATTATTTGAACTGACAATAGTTTAAAATGTTTAACGATCCTATGGTGCACAGTTTTATTATCTAGTGTCATTTTCATTTTTGGTGCAGATTTGATAAGGTTGAATAGGTTTCAAGTTTAAAAGTAGACTTTTTAAAAGTTTGTGCTTTAAGTTGACTTGAAAAAGCCTTGTCTGAAAGTTTAAAATAGTTTAGATAGTTTAACAGTGTTACAGACATACAGACACCTATTCAGTAGATCATGCATTTTGTCTCTGCTGTTCGGTGTTTCAGGCCATTTAGTTTTAACATGATTTGACATTTAGCTAGCATGATTTAACATGAATTTGCATGTTGTTAGCCTGTATTAGCGTGTTGCAAGCATAACTGTAGCATGTTTAGCTAGCATGCTAGCTTGTTTTATTACACTGGTGCATGTTTTAACACACTGATGACATGAATTAGCATGTTGCTAAAATGATTTAGCACATTGCTAACATGATTTTAAATGTTGTTAGCATGATAAGTGTTACTAGCACAAATTAAAATATCTATATTAAGTTTTGGGGTCAAATGTTTTATAGTTTGTTCCAACCGGATGAGATTTATATCAAACTGAATAGTTTTGGAAGTAAGACGTGTATACTGTATATAATTTTAAACTTGGCTTTAATTTCTATCTTTAAAATATACCGTATATAAAAAGGTAATCAATTTGAGTCTTTTTTCAGTTTGTTCCAGTTGAATAAGAATCATGTCAAAATTAATATTTCTATTTTTTATTAACCGTAAAATGAACTAAATTTCTCTAAAAATAATACGCAATATGTTGATAGCATGATTAGTATGTTTTCAGCATATATCATTTATAAGCATTAGCATGTTGTTAGCATTATAAGCATATTGCTAACATGTTGCTAGCATGATTAACATATTGTTAGCATGTTGCGTGCACATTTTTAACATGATAAACGTGTTGCTAGCATTATTTTGAGCATAAACCTTATTATTCTCTTTAAAATGTACTGTATATCAAAAACTAATCTATTTTAGTCTTTTTTGTTATCAGTTTGTTCTAGTTGAATAAGAATAACATCAAAATTAATTTTTCCATTCTTATTTTGAGCAAAAACATCACTAAATTTCTATGAAAATAAGACGTAGCATCTTACTTTTATATATTTTGGCAAATACATTTCATCCAAAGTGACTTTAATTGCATTCAAGTTATATACTTGTGACCCTGGACCACAAAACCAGTCGTAAGTCGCACAGATATATTTGTAGCAATAGCCAATGCACTGTATGGGCGATTTTTCGTAAAAAGATATTTTGTACATTTCCTACCATAAATATATCAAAACTTAATTTTTTATTAGTAATATGCATTACTAAGAACTTCATTTGGACAACTTTAAAGGCAATTTTCTCAATATTTTGATATTTTTGCACCCTCAGATTCCAGATTTTCAAATAGTTGTATCTCAACCAAGTATTGTCCTATCCATGCATGCATCAATGGAAAGCTTATTTATTCAGCTTTCAGATGATGTATAAATATCTATTTCAAGAAATTTACCTTTATGACTGGTTTTGTGGTCCAGGTGCTTATTTCCTCCATTCCTTGGGAATCAAACCCATGACAATGGCATTGTACTGCAGGAAACTTTTTGTATATGCCATTGTTTTGCTCCTCTAATGAATGTATCTAGTCTTAAGAACGTTTAGACATACTACAAAAAAAAAAAATACTGAGTAGGAAATGATGTGTGTGTTTATAGGGAAGAGTAACCCGTACTGTGAGCTAACCATGGGTGCTCAGTGCTACACGTCCCGCCATCAGCCCGACACGCTCAACCCCAAATGGAACTTCAACTGCCACTTCTTCATCAAAGACCTGTATCAGGACGTCCTCTGCCTCACCATCTTTGAGAGGGACCAGTTTTCTCCAGACGGTGGGATTCAACACGGCACCGCACACACAAAATACACATACACAAAAACAGAGATATTTTTTTTTTTAACAGATTGTGCTTTCAATACAGATTTTCTAGGTCGTACTGAAGTTCCTGTAGCAACAATAAAGAAGGATCAAGATGGTAAAGGTCCATTGGCACGGCGTCTGCTGCTCCATGAAGTTCCAACAGGAGAGGTCAAAGTGCGGCTTGACCTGCAGCTTTATGATCAAACACCTCACTAGTGAACATCTGTTACATTGGCACTACAACATTAAACAGATCATTTAACAAAAGTTTGGTAATTAGTGTTCATTTTTAAAAGTATAGGAAAGACCTACTTCAACCACTTAACAGATGTTTACATGTGAAATACAGGCTGGTAGTCTCATATATACTCTCACACATGCTTAATATTGGAAACTGATTTGTACTGAAATTTTTACATTTTTAAAGTGCATTAGTAATTTAAACATATTCTACAATTCAGCTGTTTCCTTTAAACAAAATTAATTTGATTTGGTTTTATGGTCTGTTAAATGTGCCTTACTTTTTTTTCATTCTTTAAAAGCCAAAGACTGCAATAGTAGAGTCGAGAGAAGTCTAAAATACACTGCTTAGCATTATCAGTCACTGGCAGCTTTAAATTAGATTTTATTTTACTTTACTGCCTTTAATCTGAACCCATTGTGTACTGTAACTTCCTATGTATAAATAGATCAAAAAGATGCCACTCAAATTGCTGAACTTCAGCAATTTGTATATTCCACTAAGCCTGTCATACATGTGCTTCCCGAACCTGTTCCCGGAGCCCCATGTGCATGTTTATTGTTTTATTATTAAATACTGAAACACTGTTTTAAAAACACTGTAATATATTTATTATATAAAGACTTAATGATAAATAATGTTATTGGAAATTATGTGATGGAACACAAATTATGCTTTAAATTTCTAATTGTGCAGATTTATGAATACTTAAAAAATTTATAATATGGGTCTTATGGTTTTCCATTGATGATTTTAATAACAGCATTGGCTTTATGAACAGACTGGATCTGGATGTTGTACATTTGAGTTGTTGATGATGGATGTTTAAAGTTTGTGTAGTTTGTTCTTTGTTTAATGCATAATTCTGTAAACATCTATAGGAATAGATTATGGATCTGGGTATAAATCATATACTGTACACCAAAGACAAAAATAAAAACAGAATGTTTACGATTGTTATCTTAAAAAACCGTTTTCTACTTTTTGGTTTGTTTTGATATTTTCTCTTTAAATGTATTTTCTTTTTATTTCACATAATTTAAAAAGATAAATGAAAACATTTTCATAGGCAAAAAGTGGGAAATATTCTCAGCGTATTTTGCTAAAAATCTCCAGTTAAAGGGATAGTTCACCAAATAAAGAAAATTCTGTCATTAATTACTCATCCTCATGTCCATATCCAAACCCGTAAGACCATCGTTCATCTGAGAAATTTTTAATGAAATAAATGAAAGGTATGGTAATACTTTCTGTACAAAAAGTATTCTCATAGCTTCATAAAATGAAGGTTGATTTTTGATTATGGGTGTATAGTGTATAATTCTGCAGCTAAAACTATACTGACAGGTTTGGACAGGGTGCAGGCTAAGGCCCTGCGGTTGTGTTGTGAAGCTTTCAGAAATTCACCTGTAACCTCAATACGATTCCAAAATGAATGGAGATGCATTCGGAAGATCTTAGAATCAATCCACGAATCGATTTATTGTCCCATCCCAAACACTGTCATACTGGACAAATCTGCATGGGCATGATACAACATACCCTGCAATAAGAGTACTTGAAGAATGTTGGGAGTACGGCCGTATCACTATTAGTACCTTTGGATGGAGGGAGAAAAGAGGCAAAGGAAATGGAAATAGGCACTATTGCATGCTGTAAGACAATAAATATGACTGCCATCCCACCGTGGTTATTCTGTTTTCCTATAGTAAATATGGAAATAAAAGACATTGTAAAATCTGGCATATATCAAAATATTCAACAGTATATAGAAAGCAGGTATGGTGATACAATACAGATGTACACGGATGCATCCAAAGATAACTGGCAAAACAGGTGCAGCTGTATTCATCCCAAAACACAATATTAACATCCAAAAAAGATTTTCAGATCATCAGTTTTCTCAGCTGAAATAATGGCCATTATTTTAGCACTACAAAGGGTAGAGGAAGTTAAGCCTGCTCGGATTCCATGTCCTCCTCGTCAAGTATCCAGAGTGGAAAATTTGTATGTAGGCAAGATCATTTGGATGAAATAAATCAATGAATTTTTAGACCAACTCAACAACAAAAAATATACACAGTTTACGTGGGTTCCAGCGCATGTGGGTATTGAGGGAAATGAAAAGGTGAATAAGTTGGCAAAAGAAGCTCTGAAGGCAAAACACAGAAATACAAATACCACTTAGTAAATCAGAAATAAAAGTTATCATTAAAGACAATATTAATTAAATGTGGCAGGACACATGGGATCAGGAGGAGAAAGGAAGACATATAATATTAAGAAAGAAGTGATAATTAAAAACTGTATTAATCTGAGGTGGCAGGAGAAAACTGTTTTAACAAGGCTGAGAACAGGGCACAAAAGTTTAAATAGTTGCTTAAGATTAATAGGAACACACCAGACAAGATTATGTATACACTGTGGAGAAGTGGAAAATGTAAAACATGTACTCTTGATATGTACTTGATAAAATACTGTGAAAACATGAAAGAACTGGAGAGGGCATTGAATAAAAAAACTATTTAGTCTACCTGGCACACAATCTATAATTAAGGCTGTCATAACCTTTCTGAAAGAAACTCAGCTTGTAAACAGGATTTAGATTTTTTATTACTTTTTTTTTTTTTTTACACAGTAGATTATATACAATTTAAGGGCATCACTCTGCTGTGGCGACCCCTGATAAAGAGAGCAAGCCAAACGAGAGAGAGGGAGAGAGAGATTATGGTTAACACTCTCTTTTGGCTTGCTTCCTTTTATCATTACCATAACGCTACAGGAACATTATTTCAACCATAATATTTGTAGCAAAAATCATGGTAATAATAATTAATACTACTACTACTAATAATACTACTACTAATTATTATTATTATTATTGTACATTTTAGTACTTATGTAACACCATGGTTGTTTTTCATCAGGTACCCTCCAAGGTACACCTCTGTACCTTATCTACCCTTAATGCGTGTGTACTTGTATGGTACTAGTATGCTCCCTGGCTTTTACGGGTAAAGAAAGGTGCACCTTTGAGGTTACTGCCCAGTAAAGAGCTAAAATACAAAATTTTAGTTTTCTGACAGTGTTATCAAAAAAACAAAAACAAAAAAAAAACACTTATTAAATGTTTAAAACACATGACTTTCAAATATAATGTTAAGTAAGTATAATTACTGATTTTATTCTTTTAATAATTTAAAAGCTCAATTTAGTTTAGAGGTATCAGTATCGGTATTGGTATCAACGATACTTGGCTTGAAAATATCGGTATCGCCCTGGTGAAAAAACCAGCATATGCTGGTAGGTATGTTTTGATGCTGGAATGCTGGTTAGGTAGGTTTTGATGCTGGTTTAAGCTGGTCCTTTGCTGGTTTTTGCTGGTCATGTTGCTGGTCAAGGACCAGCATGAACCAGCAAAGGACCAGCATAAACCAGCAAAGGACCAGCTTAAACCAGCATCAAAACATACCTACCAGCATATGCTGTTTTTTTCACCAGGGCGGATTGAAAATAAAATACGAGGTATCGCCCATCCCTACTGTCCATATTTGGCTGCCTCAACCAGCGTAATATAGAGTTGTAGCATGACTCTGCTACATTTAGTGTGGTATTATCTAAGCCATCAAAGTACGTTATAATGAAAATGTGACTGTTAAATGTAAAATGTTAAACTAGGGTGTATTGATGTGTAACTGAGAACAGTGAATTAAATCTGTGCTGTGAACTAAAAACTGCTGTTACATGTAGGTCAGGTCTTTTGTCTTACGTTGCAACCACGTTTATTTCAGCATGACGATGTAAGATGGCAAGCTATCCCAGCAAGATGAACTGTAATGACTGTTGTGAGAGTTAAGTTCCAACCAACACCCGAGGAATTGGGTAGGAAAGTTATGGTTGCCTAGGTTTCTTAAACTAAATTGACCTGTGTTTTAAGAGACTTTTCAAGAGTAACGTTATTTGTATCATTATTTGTATTTGTATTTTATTTTATCTGACGAATCGTTTTTTTGTCACTTTGGAATGGTTGAGTTGAATCATTCCTCCACGATACAAATGATTTTTGGATTCCTCGAACTGAATCTTTTGAGTCGAATCTTTTTGAACATTTCAAACGAACTTCCTGAATTGAACTTATTGGACTGAACCTTCCAAACGAATCTTTTGAACTGAGTTTTGAGCTGCTTTCTCCTGAACGGTTTATTTGGCCTTGTGTTCAACACCAAGGAGTTATTTTTGAATGTGATTGAGTGAACTGTCAAAATTAGTAATTGTGAACATTGTAAATGTTTATGGCGATATCATAAGTATTCTATAGTTGTATTCTAGGAAATGTGCATAGCCTAGACTAGAGGGTGCACCCTACTGAACAAACAGACAACTTTTTAAATTGTTTCAGTTAATTTCATTGGAGTTGAAAATTAATGCAAATGTGATTTGATATTGAACAAAGAAAATTGTGACATTGTTTGATAAGCATTTAATATTTTCATTCAAAAAACATATTGCAAAACTAGTACAAGAATTTATTTCGACTCCAACATTGTTTTTCTAATTACATGTCCATAGTTGAATTTACTGGTCTAAGGTTAATATTAGCAGCAAATGGGTATTATTTAAAATGTGCTATACACATGGTTACAATAAAGTGAACATGAAAATACAAATTTGAGATACTTTTTATTTGCAATAAAATGTGTGTGTTTGGGGGGTGGGAACATATATATGCTTTAAAATCTTTAAGCATAAGTAAATGCATTAATACATTTTTATTGTTCTCATGCTTAGTGTAACTTCTAATCGTAGCAAGACTGAACCTAGCTAATATGTTTCTGTTGGGAAATGATAAACAAATCAAAATGAAACTGGGTTGTACGCCATGTGTGCACTTCTTATCTGACGCTACAGATGGAAAAGGAAAAGACGACTACTTTAATAAAAGACTCCTCATCTCCAACCCTGATTTCCTGTCTCTTCATTCTTACACAAATATACAAAACAGATGAAAGTTAACGGATGAGTGTTACCGATGATACCGGATGCTGTGCATGCCACGTCATTAAAAGAAGTTGTACTTCCAGAGCAGGGCCCTTATCAACTCGCCGTTGTGCGATATGGATTCTAAAGCATTAAGGATGGGAACCCAGTTATTCAGGTAAATATAAATAGTACTTTTTCTGAAAAGTCAGTGTAACAATAGATTCTTACAATGTATCCTACATAATAAGCTAGAGCTGTACATTTTTAAAGATTCTGCATATTTGCTTAGGTCATGCCGAACCGTGTGTGTTTAGCATGCTATGTTCCGGGAGTTTGGTTTATATTGAAAACAAGTAAAAAGTGCAGTTAATGAAATCAAACTAAAGTCAAACAATCATTTCAATTCGGAAGCAGATAAAGATTCAGGGAAAGCTTATACTGACATTTATTATTTACACTTAAAAATGTCTCAAAGTCTGCACCCCATAGTTTGATTCCTCTGAAAGGTATTAACACTGACCCTTTCTTTTCATAGCAATGATGTGTTTTCATAAAAGGAGCAAGAGTGTGGCCAGCTTTTGAAAACAGGTATTGTCACATCAAAATTTTAGCTTTTACAGATTTAACTTAACTTACAATCTTACATTAACTGATGTTTTGTTATTATACCAATCTATCGAAGTTCTAAAGGAAAATACTAATATATATAGAAGGAGCACATTGTCTTTCAAACAAATACTAAACACCTTCATTGTAACATAATACTGAAATAATGCAATAGGTGTGATATGCAACCCTAATGAACATAACCGATAAGAAAAAACTAAGAATAAACTGTTATTTACATTAAAAAAAACATCAAATGTGAAACGTAACACAGGGAATTCTGGGAATGTCAATTTATGGGTTTACACATTACAGTTTTTCACTGTATATAGCAACTGAACTTACTGTTAATCAGTTAACAGTTTTTTTTTTATTGTAGCATTTTTACACTCTTTTACTGTTAAAATCATGATAATTTTTATTGTAAATATATAAAATTAGTACATTAAATATTAACTAATGCTTAATTTTCTAACACAGCTGAAGATCTGAAAAGGCAGAAAATCCTGAGGTATGAAAAAGTTATGCTTACAGTGCCTTGCGTATGTATTCATACCCCTTCATTTTTTTTTTCACGTTTCATTATGTTGAAGTCTTTTGTTAAACTGCTTTAAATTACTTTTTCTCCCCCAGGTCAATCTACACTCCATACACCATAATGACAAAGCACAAAACAGATTTGTGACAACTCTGCAAATTTATTAAAATTAAAAAACTGAAATAAGTGCATTGCATAAGTATTCATACCCTTAATAGTACCCTTAAGTACTTAGCTGAAGCACCTCTACATACAGCCTTAAGTCTTTTAGTGTATGATGCGACAAATTTTTGCACCTCTGCGTTTGGTAATTATCTCCTATACTTCTTCTCACTTCACCTCTCAAGCTCTGTCAGCTTGGATGGGGGCTGGCAAACATTTTCAGGTTTCTCCAGAAATATTTGATTGGGTTCAAACCCAGGCTGTGGCTGGGCCACTCAGGGACATTCACAGAGTTGTCTATAAGCCACTCTTGCTGAGTGCTTGGTTTTTGCTCTGATATGCATTTTCAGCTGCTAGACCTTTTATTGAGAGGTGTGTGCCTTTCCAAATCATACTCATTCAAATGATTTTGCCACAGGTTAATTTCACTCAAAGTGTAGTAACATCTACAAGTGATATGAGTGCTCCTGAGCAAAATTTCAAGTGTCCCAGAAAAGGATATGAACACTTATGCAGTGGAATCATTTTAGTTTATTAATTCTAAAAAAATTGTCAGGTTTTATGATCTAGACCTGTGAGTCTCTCCTGGCTCTTCGGTCCTTCGCCCTAGCTCTCACTAGGCAGAGACTTGGATTCTGGTGGCGTGGGCATCTCGTTCCCATAGCGTTTCGACGCTATGGGAACGTATGTAACCCTGGTTCCCCGAGGGAACGAGACGGCGCGTCTCGGGTCCATCCTCCTGCATCCCTGCGAACGCTGCTTCTCTTGAAGCTAATGTTGGTTCCGGCGCACATGCTTTTAAGCTTCCTGGTCAGTGACGTCACCCGCCTGTGACGTCTCGCTCTTCCATTGGATGATTACACATGTGATTCAGAGCGCGGTCACGCTGAAGGCGTTCCCATAGCATTTCGACGTGTTGTCTCGTTCCCTTGGGCAACCAGGGTTACATACATGTGGGGGAAAAAGTAATCTAAAGCAATTTAACATCAGGCTGCAACCAGGGCTGTGGTAACCATTGAGTTAGGTGTGGCTGAAGCCCCGGGGCCCGAGCAAGGAGGGGGCCCGTGATTGCTGTGGAGTAGATTGACAGGCATGGGTAGCGCTGATCGCCAAAGCCTCACAACGCCCCCCACATATTAGCGCTATTAGGAGCTTTTCCCGCATTCCAACCCCGCATTCACCTCTCTTCACTTCCTTTTGGCATAATCTGAAAATAGCCTACGCAATAGAACAATCTTCCATAAGTAAAAATTTTAACTTTTTTAACTTTCGCACCTGCTTGAACAGCTCGGCCCTTCTCCGACAGCTTATCAGAATTCTCAGCCCGAGTCCGACCTGAGCCCGTCTTTTTTCCCCTCTTCTCCCAAAACCCTGGTGAAAAAACCAGCATATGCTGGTAGGTGTGTTTTGATGCTGGGTTGCTGGTTAGGTATGTTTTGATGCTGGTTTAAGCTGGTCCTTTGCTGGTTTATGCTGGTCCTTTGCCGGTTTTTGCTGGTCATGTTGCTGGTCAAGGACCAGCATAAACCAGCAAATGACCAGCTTAAACCAGCATCAAAACATACCTAACCAGCATCCAAGCCATCAAAACATACCTACCAGCATATGCTGTTTTTTTACCAGGGAATTCAGCTATTAAAATGGTTTAGTTTTAATGTAATGGCAAGGTGATTATATTTCGTTTCGTTTTTATCAAGTTAATTTAGAAAAACGTTTAAAGCAATTTTTATTCGTTAAATGTAAGTTTTTTTTTTTTTTTAAAGTAACGACCATCACGACTTGCCTAAAATAAAATCAATGGATATAAAACAGTTCAAGTATAAAACAATGTTATAATCTTTAAACCTAGATAAATGTGTGCTATTAGGCGCATCTCCAATCATTTGTGCGGAGAGTGAAAGCTGAAGCGAAAACAAAAACTTTTTCATTACGTAATCTGCAAGGAAGATTTTCTCTCTAAAGGCACGTCCAAAGAGGAGACAGCGAGTCAGGATCGGCAACTTCATCCTTGTGACACTGAAAAACAAAAATAAATAATTTAAAAAATCTCTTTTTTTCATTTAATGAGGCCCTGGCTGCAACATCTGCAAGGCACTGTATATAGTCATTTTTATATTATTACCTGTGCTAAAATGTGTCTGTTTGCCTTTGTAGTCCTGAAAATCTGCCCAAGGACTCAATCGACACCATCTCTTTGAATGCTGGTGGTCATTTTGGGTCATTCAAGTTTACAAACACATGTGTAGCTGATTCACTCCTAATGGCCTTTTATTTTTGCAGTATCCAGCATGACCATATTGCCTCTCTTTTCGATTATTTTGAAAAGCTTAGAGCACCTATGGTCTTCTTAAGAGCTGGAATGTACAATGAGGCCAAAGCATCTTGGCTGTTGGGGGGACATAGTTGTCACACATTTAAAGTGACCAAAGGTAATGCTGAAAACAAAATGTGGGAAATAGATGCTTGGAGTGAGCCAAAGGATCACTTACACATGTTTAGTGATCTTGTTTTGCCCAATTGTGACAGCACTCCAATTTCTCAAGAAGTGATCAAGAAGACACTTGGGTAATTTCTTTTGAAGCTCATGATTTGTTCTTTGTAAAGATTTGTAAACTTTTGTACAATGCTTTTGGGAAACACAGCCCTGGTCTGTAAAGTGTAATGCTATGCTAATGCTTAAATTAGTATAAAGATTATAAAGTCAGATAATGCAAAATTACAGATTATAACATGGACCTTTCTGTTGATCCAAATATGTCCAGAGGTACATCATTTAGCATTGTTCTGCACTCTACCCCAGAAAATTTGAACATCTTGGCAAAGCACACGCCTTGGGTTTGAGCAGTCTCACCGCTTCACTCATTCTGGTTGACATACATCAGCCCATGGATACAGCTCCACCACTGTATGTTGATGATGATTACCGTAACAGGTAAAGGCAACATACAGCAGTTCTTAAACTTATTAGAATAAGTGCCACCTCTGATCAAATCAAACAATCCAAGTACCACCTTGAACCCTCCTAAAGTAATAGAGAATCATACTTCTATATAGCCAAAAGTACTTTGTAAATATATTAATTAACAAACAAAAACATCACAAAGACAAAAGGAGCCAGTTGAATATACAGCCGATATACAATTCTATTGGCTCCTTTTTTGATGTTTGTGAATTTTTACAAAGATTGCTTACCATACTTTCATGACCATTTTATTTCTGTTGTGAAATTTGATTAATTTGTTAATTGGTCTTGATGAACTTTCTTTAAGGACCTTTGAACTCCAATTTATGCTGGTGACAAAGACATCCAGTCCTTCTCACATGGTTGTGGGCCTAAACCTCTTTGATCGTTGGGTTCTCTATGATGCTGAGAACCAATCCTATGAGGATTTTAGCCCCACCAAAGCTGATTTTAAAGGAGCTGCCACCATCCATTTCGCCGGCTATGTTGATGTAAAATCACAAAGACGGTATGTTTGTATTTATGTATTTATAATTTGTGTGCAATGTTTTACAATTCATAGTTTCCATGACTTCATATTTTCACTATTTTTTCATTTTATCAGTTTTTCATTTAATGTAATGTAAAATTAGATGGGTAAAGGTTGTGAACAAACTTTGCTTGAGTAAGCCTAGCCTAAAAGGTATAGATAGATAGAGACAGACAGATTAATAGACTGATATATAAACTGATAGTAAGTATTACTGTTGCCACATATTCTGTATGTTTCTTGTACTGTAATAATCTGTGTGTAAGTTATGAAGGAAATTTTGACAATTGCCTGGGCATTCCATTCCATTTATCAGTCATTTTGGAATAAATATATTGCATTTAATTGTTAATAAATATATTCTAGTAACAATTTAGAAAATTGATACCAAACATAAATCTTTCATCATTTTTTTTTTTTTTGTGTGTGTGTGTGTGTCAGTTCTACTGTGGGCGAGAATTTTCAGAAACTTTCAGATTCTGGTCTCATTGAGGGTGAGGAGTCTGTTTACGTTTTCATGCAACCATCTCCAGTCATCCAGATGAGATATTATGACATTATATTGAATTGTCATTTCAGAGGTTTTGTCATGTTTTCATTTGATTTATCTTGTTAGAGTATGTGGCTCTATACACATACGAGAGTCCAGAGTCAGATGAACTGGCGTTTTGTGCAGAGGATGTTGTCCTGGTAACAGAGAAGGAAGGAGAATGGTGGAGAGGGTGCATCGGTGACCAGTCTGGCCTCTTCCCGTCCAACTACGTTAAACCCAAAGAGCCTGATGTATGCATATTTAGAAAATTGTACATTATTATTTATACTTGCCTTACGAATGTGACTTGTTGTTTTCTTTTACATTACCTAATGCTGTCATTTTATGTTGATGTGTACTTTAATAACAATGTGCTCACTGTGTTTTCATTTTAGACTGCCAATCCTGGAGTTCCCGGTAAAAAGCCAGGTGAGATTTGGGAGCAACATACCATCACACTTAAGAAGAATTCAAGGTTGGTTGTTTCAGACATTCATTTGCATAAATTAATTTGTATTCTCATTGGTCTTCAGAGATTGCTCAGGTGACTACGGCCAGTGATGCCACAACACCAGAACAACTGAGTCTGACACCTGGTCAGCTGATCGTGGTGCTGCATAAGAACTCAAACAGCTGGTGGCTGGGTGAACTACAGGTCAGTATTTGCGTATAGTGCATATAAATACATATTAAAATGTTTGGTAACACTTTACTATAGGGACCGATTCTCACTATTTCTCATTCACACAGCAGCAGAATACGGTTGTCAGGCCTGAGTCCTTAATATGGTTAAGTATGGTTATTTACAGGTGTGACAACCACATTCTATAACCAAACTCACACCCATAAACTTTCAGGACTCTTGGAACACACGCCCTGTGTGAACGGAACAGGACTGGACAACTGGTTGTCTGTCACGTCATACAGTGCAAGAGAGCTGTTCTGCCGCAAACGCGTGTCTACCGTGTGTTGTGTGCTTTCATGTGTGGTTTCTTACAGTGATGGAGAAATGAGCTGTGTGTCTTTCATCTGAAAGTTTTACATCCAGTCTCCACTGGAGCCACCCCCGACAGTTTTGTGTTCTGTGCGTGGCTCAAATGCTCCACTCTCCACCCAAATATAAAAGCTGCTGTCGGTTAAAGAATGTTTGATGAACGAACTCGCGGCTCGATAGAACTCTTGTCGCATCAGAAACTGAAAAAACTTTCAGTTTTATGGACGTTGCCATCTTTGATATATTACTTTGGTCACTGTTGCTATGTTACTAGTGAGGAATGCGGACTTGACTCCCATTGCATGTTCATACAGATAGTATTCAAAATGCTTCTGTAGGCTCCTGTGTGCACACAACATTTCGAGACTCACACCTGTAAGTAAATGTGGTTGTCAATCCCAAAAACGTTCACACTGTCAGTTTTTGGGATTGACAACTGCATTTACTGCATTATCAGCAGTTTTATATTTGGGTGGAGAGAGCATTTGAGTTGCACACAGAACACAAAATGGTTGGAAGCAGCTCCGGTGGATACTGGATATAACTTTCAGATAATACACGGCTCATTTCTGTTACTGTAAGTTATTTAAACCACACATGAAAGCACGCAATGCAAGTTAGATGCGTGTTTGTGTGGCAGAGCGGCTCTACCGCACTGAATGACATGACGGACAACTAACGTTAGTTGTCCAGTCCTGTTCCATTCACACAGCGTGAGTGTTCCAAGAATGCGTCTTGAAAATTTCCTTTGCTGCTGCATGAACGTGGCCAGTGTGAACGTAGCCCTAGTTGCTTATTAGCATGCCTATTATTAACATATTGGCTGTTTATTAGTGCTTATAAAGCACATATTCTGTATGACCATATTTGCATACTTCAGCTAAGGAAAGAGGCTTGTACTAGAAATGCAAACAGTAAAATTTTGTATTTGTACAGGAAACAGGTGTGTGTGAGATCAGAAAGACTTGTTTTTGGCTTATTTAGTAATCAAATGTTACACCTATCTATATTGCAAAAAGTATAGTGTACCACCCCTATTAGTCAAACACACACACATACATATATATGAGCCCCCCTAAAATAAAAATCCTAGAATCGCCCCTGATAGACAGATAGATAGACAGATAGATAAACATTAAGTGACAATATCATAGCTTAGCATGAAAACAATAGAATTCAATGGTAAGTCACCAGCTTTTAAAAAACAAATAACGTGTGTGTTTGTAGGCACGGGGTAAAAAGCGTAAAAAGGGCTGGTTCCACTCCTCTCGTGTCAGATTACTGGAGGCCAATAGTGGCAAAATAACTCCTGCATCTCAACCACGTAAGACACACACACACACACACCTTTATTCTTGCTCTTTTGTACTGTATGTGGTTGTATGTGTTGTTTTCCCTCATCTGTTCCATTCTGCTCCATCAAATCGCTGATGAGTGCATGTGCATGTGTGGGTTGTCTTGCATATATAGTATGTGTGTGTGTAGGGTGTGCTGATCTGCTCAGTTTAGACTCCATGTGCACTGAGGAAAGGAAGAGGCAAAGCTACATCCATGAGCTCATTCAGACAGAGGAGTCCTATCTGAAGGACCTGGAATTGGCACTAGAGGTGAACCAATAGCCGTTTCCACAATTTATTATATGTATGCTTTTAGAAAGTAATGCTGTTTGTTTGGACTCTAAGTAACAAATATATATGTGTGTGGAAATTCAGGAGTTCCATAAGCCAATGGCAGAGTCAGGGAGGCTGACGGAGGCTGAGATGAGCATGATCTTTGTGAACTGGCGGGAACTGATCATGTGCAGCACCAAACTCCTAAAGTGAGTCAACACTGACTGCTAGAGTCTGTCTGTGCAATTGCAAGTGCCATCTAGTGGATGTTCAGTGTCTGGTGTGAATTTTGTAGTCCAATATTAATTTACCTTCCACTTCTATTTGATGTTTACATGATTAGTGTGTTTAAGGATTCTGGAAACCATTTACTTTACACTTAAGACCATCCACTAGCAACCAATGGATATAAAAAAAGAGAAATTAAAAAATAAATAAAGAAATTAAATATATAAACAGATTTGTTCAAGGTACTACAAGATAACTGAATTGTAATTATTATTCGTATAAGTGTGAATGATAAAATTAAAACCTTTTTAAATTTCTATATATTTTAATGGTTCGTACATTTTATGTATGCCAATGATTTATTTTATTCCCTGTTTTCCAATTTAATACAATTCATTTTATATACAAGTTTATACATAACAAATACACAAAATGTACACACAAAAATAGTTGCTTAAAACATTATTACAATCCAGCATGTTACTAGCATGTTTCTAGCATGACTAGCATGTGACCAGCATGTTTCTAGCATGATTAACACGTTCATGTTTTAACGTGATGTAACATGTTGCTAACATGAGTGAAAAAAAATCCAGCATCCAGCATGTTACTAGCATGATTATGAAGTTACTAGCATGTTGGTAGCATGCAGGGCTCTCAAGTTTTAGAAAAAGTTTGGAGTGAGATTATATCCGTTAGGAGAGGAGCCACTCAAAGATTTGCAGCAGTGGCCCCTCAGTCCCACGCAAGTTAATTTTTACTTATTGTTCATAATTGATCAGCACAAAATAGAAACTATAACAACTGGGAAGTTTGATTAAAGTCAAATTCATAAAATTTCAAAAATACAAATGTATCAAAAATAAAAAGAAATTTGGCCCCAAATGAGCCAATGACCAGCAGTGCTCAATATACATACTGTAGGCCCACACATACAGTAAGATTGCAGAACTTGCCCTGAGCATGTATGTCAAGCTGTGTGTGTATGAATGACTTAGCTTATGAATGACATTTTGTATTGCAATTGTTTGTTGCACATATTGATGCCTTGACGACAGTGGTAGGAGCTCAAACTTAATAGAGTAACTGGTTACATGTAATGGAATTACATAATTTAATTACAAAATAATTAGAACTGTTACAGTTACTAGGAAAAAAATATAGTTAAATTACTGTTACTTATGAAAATTACAAATCTGAATATTTTCACTTAGATTTGGTTAATTTCTTTCCCAAATTGCACTGACTGCTCATTGACTGTTTCAGAAGTTTAGCACACAGACACATGGGTTTATGTATATGCCCTTTTTTTTTTTAAGATTAACTGATTTTTCCAAGACATTGTTAGATGCCAGTGTTTCCAGTCATAGCTATGCAAGGATTTGATTATAAAAATGAAATGGCATCATAGCTATTAAACGATATCTTCTGATTTTAAATCTGTATTAACCTAACCTAGGTGCTAAAGTCTGATTTTGTGGTGGCTGTGCTTTAAAATTAAATTATTATAATAATAATAATTCAAGTAATGAAGGATTTTGTAAGTCTGACAATTGTTGAGTGCTACTGTAAGGTCAAACCTGCCTGCTTTAAAAGTTTAAAAGGATTAACAGTTGAAAACAGTTAAAAATTGGAAAACTAAGCAATTTAACTATTTAAAAAGCAATTTAAATAGTTACAAGTATTTGGATGAATTTGTCTGTCTTTTATCAGATTTACCAATTATCCCACATGGCAAAAAAATATATTTTTTGTGGCCAAAATATATTTGAAACATAAGCTAAATATATGTTGCAAACAGTGAAGCTAAATGAAATATATTTTCTGTGGCAAGAAAATGCATTTTTTTGGACTGAAATATACAGAGGTCAAAATATATTTTTTAAATACTTTTTTAAAATATATTTATATGTGGCCAAAAAATACTGGTAGAATATATATTGACGTAAATATATTTTAGCAAATATATTTTTGGGCCTTTTTTTGTATATTTTGAAATATATTTGAAAATATATTTTTTTGCTATATGGGTAAGTTTCTAGTAGCCAATACTTGATTAGAGCTGTTGGAGAGCAAATCATTTAGCAAATTTTGCAAAATTTTCATCCAAGGAACGTAAAAAAAAACAGAAGAAAGGGTTACCTACTGCATTTATTTTGTTAGTTTTTAGTAAATACAAAGGGCATCGTCCACTCCGTGACCGCCTCAACTGCACAAAACGCTTCCACTGGTAGAGAAAGCTATGGACGTTTTTTCATAATATGGAAGTTTTTTAAAAATAAAAGTTTTTTTTCATAAAAATTCTAATTTCTGATATTTGCTGGTAGAGATGGCATTTAACTGTCAAGACAGCTATGAACTCCCCCTGCAAGCCTGTGCCTCGTCCATTAACATTATATAGCGGGACAAGTTATCCCTTACTTCTCAGCGTGAGAAATACAAGGTGTGGCGTGAGAGCGTGTGAACTGGTTGAAATGCGTGTGTCTCACGGTGGATGCGTGACACTTGAGGGTCCTGGTAGCATGATTAGCAAGTTACTAGCATGCTCCTAACATATTTCTAGCATGATTAGCATGTTTCTAGCATGATTAACATGTTATCATGTTTTAACATGTTGCTAACATGAGTCAAAAAAAATCCAGCCTCTTACTAGCATGTTGGTAGCGTGTTTCTAGCATGATTACCCTGCTGAAAATTTGTAATGGTTTTGCTGGTTATAACTGACACTTGTCTTGGTTTTAATGAAAACTGTAATGGACCCTATTGGTCTCTACTGGTAATTGGTCATCTTCTATTGGTGGCTTGTTAAAACCAATAAATCCTAATGGAATATGTCCCAAAAACAGCATGTGACTAGGATGTTTCTAGCATGATTGACATGTTGTTATCATGTTTTTAAATTTTTTTTAACATGAGTAAAACAAATCTAGCAATCCAGTATGTTATTACCATGATTATCAAGTTACTAGCATGTTGCTAGCATGTTTCCAGCATGTTTCATGATTAACATGTTATCATGTTTTTAACGTGATTAGCGTTGTTTTTAATGTGTTGCTAACATGAGTGAAAAATCCAGCAATACAGCTAGCATGATTACCAAGTTACTAGCAAGTTGGTACCATGTGACTAGCATCTTGCTTGATTAACATGTTATTTAACATGTTGCTAACGTGAATGAAAAAAATTGTAAATAAAATAAAACCAAATAAAACCAGCTAATTTAATAGAAAACAGTTTACAATACGGTAAAAAGTATATTTAGTGTATCATTTTTCATTTGTCGCTACACCTTTAGCCAAGTGGAGTGGTCATTAAGTGGCTCACCAATAGATAATTTCTTATTTCCAGTGCATTTTGATTCCTAGACAAACAAAACTAAACGTATTTAGTGTATATAATTTATGTATCTCATACCAGATGATAGATATCCTGTGTGTTTTTCAGAGCTCTACGTGTCCGTAAGAAGATGGCTGGAGAGCGGATGCCGGTGCAGGTGGTGGGTGATATCTTGTCCTCAGAGCTGACTCACATGCAGGCCTACATTCGCTTCTGCAGCTGCCAACTCAATGCTGTGGCTCTGCTGCAACAGAAAACTGACAAATCACCTGACTTCAAACTCTTCCTGAATGTAAATGCAGTTCAATAGTTTCTAATAACAGAAAAATGTTACAGCACACAATACACTTTTTTTCACAGTAAATAATTTTGATCTAGCGTTGTGTTGCTGATTGAAGTGTCCTGAAGCAAAACCAGTTGTTTTACACAGTATTGCACAAGATGGTGCTGTCGATTACTACTCGCTTGTGGAATACTGTGGATAAATTCAATGTTGATAGCTATGGACATTAATTAGACTCTTTTCCTTCTCTTCATTCTGTATTTATCTTCTTTGTAGAAAATTGTCAGTAATAAAGGAATGCCACTCTCCAACTTACTCCTGAAACCCATGCAGAGAATCACACACTACCCACTGCTGATCAAGAACGTATGAGATACTTCTCCTACAGACCTTAACTATGGAAAATTTAGTTAAAGAATTACAAGAGAAATCAAATAAAATTTATATGAAATGAGTGATAGACTGGAGAATTAAATAAAAATTAATAAACCATTTTTAAAATGTAAAAAAATGTATTTTATTTTTTACCTTTCTTAAATTCAGCAATATTCTTTATGATGGTTACTTAACCAAATCATTAATTTGTTTCTGAAATCTGGTGGTGTAGATTCTGGAGAATACCCCTCCAACTCACGCAGATCACGCAAAGCTGCGGGCGGCACTGGAGCAGGCCGAGGAGTTGTGCTCACAGGTGAACGAGAGTGTGAAGGATAAAGAAAACTCTGATCGGCTGGAATGGATCCAGAACCATGTGCTGTGTGATGGAGTCACTGAGGTGAAACACTGAATAAGACCTTTTTGTGCTACATAATGACCTCTAACAGCTAAAATAAGAGCTTTTATTTATGTGTTATGAAAATGTTTTTTGTAATATTCTCATTTTAGAACCTCGTTTTTAACTCTCTGACAAACTATCTGGGCCCTCGAAAACTGCTGCACAGCGGAAAACTACATAAGACCAAGAGCAGCAAGGAGCTTTGGGCCTTCCTTGTTTACTGACTTCCTGCTCCTCACCTACACCTCAAAACAGTTCTCATCTGGGCCTGACAAACTCTTCAATTCCAACTCAAATACACAGTACAAGATGTATAAAACGGTAAAGCAACGTTAATGACTGTTAATGAAGGTGTCTATCAGGAGCTTGTATTAGATTGTTTTGTAACACTGTCTCTCTTATTCTAGCCTGTGTTTCTGAATGAGGTCTTGGTCAAAACGCCCTCTGACCCTTCCAGTGATGATCCAGTTTTTCACATCTCACACATTGACCGTGTTTACACTCTCAAGGCTGACACCATTAATGAGAGGTACACACTGTACACACATTCAAACTAAAATGCTCAGATAAAGGCCTGCAGCTGCAATCATACATGCACATGATTCACTGAACCTTAAGTGAAATATAAGCTATAAAACATTCAGTTTAGAGTAAAGCAAAAATACTATTTTATTGCACTGTTGTGAGTGTCTGTACAACATTATTGATCACTTTCTTGTTCAATTAGGGATACATGGGTGCAGAAGATCAAAGCAGCATCTGATCACTTCATAGAGACTGAGAGAAGAGAGAAGGCATACCAAGGTTAGAATTCATTGATGACTATTAAGATGTATTTGTATCAGTGTGTTTGAATGTGGTTGTAATGATGAAAGCTTGTGTACTGTATGTTGTGTAGCTCGCTTACAGAAGAACAGTGGAATCGGGCGACTGTTAGTAACGGTTCTGGAGGCCACAGAGTTGAAGTCCTGCAAACCAAATGGTTAGAAAACACACACACACACACACACACACACACACACACACACACACACACACATGTTTGTTTTTGTGAATTGTGGGGTTTTTCTATAGACTTCTATAGATTTTATACTGACCAAACGATATTGTGTATCCCCTAACCCAACCCTAACCCTAAACCTAGCCCTCACAGAAAACATGTTTGCATCGTTACACTTTCAGATAAACATCATTTACTATTTTTAATCATTTTTTAACATTGTGGGGACCGCAGGCCGGTCCCCACCATGTCAAAAATTTCAGGTTTTACTACCCTCGTGGGGACATTTGGTCCCCACAATGTAGCAAAAACAAGTACACACACACACATACACACAAACAATCTGGGCTCTGTTTACACAAACATTCCAGAATTACTACCATTTATCACTGACCTCATGGTTATTATAGTTTTAATTTTGTATTTTTTTTCGACTAGTGTAAAGTTTGTATTTTTAATACAGTTTCATTTTCACTGTATTATTTTAGTGTTTTCAAGTTACAATTTTTGTTGTTTTATTATTTTAACTGCCATTATTTTAAAATGTTCAATCTAGTGTCGTTTTCATTTTTAGTGCAAATAAGTTGTAAAGGTTTTGAGTCGAAGACTAGATTTTAGAATAGAAGTTGGCTTGAAAAAGCCTTTCTGAAAATGTAAAATAGTTTGGATATTTTAAAGGTCTTACAGACATATATTCAGTCTTTGCAGACAGTAATCATGCATTTGTCTCAGCTGTTTAATGTTTCAGGCCATTTAGTGTTAACACGATTTAACATTTACCTAGCATGATTTAACATGAATTGACAATTGTTCATTTGTTTTAACATTTTGCAAGCATAACCAAGCATTTTTTTATTATGTTGCTATTGTTAGCATGTTTTACTACATTGCAGCATGTTTTAACATATTTGTAACAAGATCTTGCATGTTGCTAGCATGTCGCTAGCATGTCTTAACACGTTGACATGAATTTGTATTAACACATTGCTAACATGATTTTACATCTTTCTAGCATGATCAGCATGTGGTTAGCATGTTTATAGCATGATTAACATGTTAGCATGCTGTGTGCATGTTTTTAGCTTGATTAGCAATTGTTGCTAGCATGTTTTATTACATTAACATAAATTGGCATGTTGTTAGAACGATTTAGCACATTGTTAACATGATTTTAAGTGTTTTAGCTGGTCTAACAGCCTGGCCAGCTAAGACCAGCCTGGAAGTGGCTGGTAACCCCTCTAAAACCAGCCTGTTGATCTTCTGGATGACCAGCTAAAATCAGCCAACCAGCTTAGGCTGATTTTAGCTGTTTTTTTCAGCAGGGAATACATTTTTAACATGATCATTGCATGTACTAGCGTGTTGCTAGCATGTTTTAACACATATATTAGCATGTTGCTAAAATGATTTAGCACATTGTTAACATGATTTTACTTTATGTTGGTAACATGATTGTCATTTTGGTTGCATGTTGCTAGCATGTTTCTAACATTAACATGTTGTTAGTATGTTTTAGCATGATTAACATGTTGATGATATTATCGGCATGATTAGCATGTTTCTAGCATGACTTAACATGAATTGACAATTGTTTTTTTGACAATTTTATTTTTTATTTCAGTTTGTTCCAGCTGAATAAGAATCAAATCAAAATGAATATTTCCATTCTTATTTTAAGCATAAACTTCACTACATTTCTCTAAAAATAAGATGTAACATCTTACTTTTATATATTTTGGCAAATACATTTTATCCAAAGTGACTTCAATTGCATTCAAGGTATATATTTACTCATTTCCTCCATTCCTTGATCCGTGACAATGGCATTGCTAACTGTATGTACTTCAGGAAGCTTTTTGTATATGCCATTGTTTTGTATGAATGTATCTAGTTTTAAGGATGTTTAGATATATTACAAAAATACTAAGTAGGAAATGATGTGTGTGTTTATAGGGAAGAGTAACCCGTACTGTGAGCTAACCATGGGCACTCAGTGCTACACGTCCCACCATCAGCCCGACACGCTCAACCCCAAATGGAACTTCAACTGCCACTTCTTCATCAAAGACCTGTATCAGGACGTCCTCTGCCTCACCATCTTTGAGAGGGACCAGTTCTCTCCAGACGGTGGGATTCAACACGGCACCACACACACAAAATACACATACACAAAGACATACATATTTTTTTAACAGTGCTTTCAATACAGATTATCTAGGTCGCACTGAAGTTCCTGTAGCAACAATAAAGAAGGATCAAGATGGTAAAGGTCCACTGGTACGCCGTCTGCTGCTCCATGAAGTTCCAACAGGACAGGTCAAAGTGCGGCTTGACCTGCAGCTTTATGATCAAACACCTCACTAGTGAACTCTACATCTGTTTCACTGGCACTACAGCATTAAACAGATCATTTAACAAAACAAAGTTTGTTAACTAGTGTTAGCACTTTTAAAGGAATTTTTTAGGAATGACCTACTTGAACTACTTAACAGATGTTTACATGTGAAATAGAGGCTGGTAGTATCTTATGTATCGTCTCAAACATGCTTGAAGTTGTCTAAAAGGGAATACTGGGTAATAACTTGATTTAGTTGGGATAAGAACTGGTTTATACTTAAATTTTTTACATTTTTAAAGTGCATTAGTAATCTGAACATACTCTATGATTCAACTGTTTTCTTTCAAACAAAATACCTTTGATTTGGTTTTATGGTCTGTTAAATGTGCCTTACTTTTCCTTTCATTCTTTAAAGATTGCAATAGTAGAGTTGAGAGAAGTCTAAAATACACTGTTTAGCATTATCAGTCACTGGCAGCCTTAGATTTTATTTTACTTTACTGGCTTTAATCCAAACACATTATGTACTGTAACTTCCTATGTATAAATAGATCAAAAAGATGCCACTCAAATTGCTGACTTCAGCAATTTGTATATATTCCACTAAGCCTGTCATACATGTAAGCATTTTACACGAAACACTATTTTAAAAACACTGTAAAGACCTAATGTTATGAGAAATTGTGAACACAAATTTTGCTATAAATTCTTAATTGTACAAATTTAGGGAAGATCTATGAGAATGTATAATATGGGTCTTATGGTTGTCCTTTGATTATTTTAATAACATCATTGGCTTTTTGAACAGACTGGATCTGGATGTTGTTTGTGGGTGTTTTTTTCCCCTTGTTTTGTTATTTGTTTAATGCATAATTGAATAAACATCTATAGGAATAGATTATGGATTTGGGCAGAAATCATATACTGTGACCAAAGACAGATCTTAAAATAACCGTTTTCTACTTCTTTTGTTTGTTTTGATAGTATTCTCGTAGCTTTATAAAATTATGTTTGAATCACTGATGTTACATGGACTATTTTATTGATGTCCTTACTACATTTCTGGGTCTTGGACGTTGTAATTGCGTTGCTGTCTATGCAGGGTCAGAAAGCTCTTGGATTTTATCAAAAATATCTTAATTTGTGTTCCGAAAATGAATGAAGGTCTTACAGGTTTGGAATGACATGAGGGTGAGCAATTAATGACAGAATTTTCATTTTTGTGTGAACTAAGTGAACTTAAGTATGGTTCTAACTACATTTGTTTGCTAAACTCTGATCGCCTTACAGTTTCTGGATAATGCACAATATTCATTGTTCAACAAGCACTAGACACATTACACATTGTACACCTCTTAATTTATTGCACTTTAATAGTATAACAAGCACCATTCTCAGTAATGGAAGACCCATGTGTCTATACAAACTGATGTTCATAAGGCCCTAATGAATAATATCATCAACAACAACAGGACCAGCACTGAGGGGGGAAGCACCGTCCGTCTGCCGAAGCCACATGTGGAGTGCATGTGCTCCTGAACAGCAAGAAATGACTTCAGTATTACTGGAACAGAAGCGCTAGAAACACAGTGACTTGCACAAAAGCAGCACAGTAGTGAGCCTGAAGTAAATACCTTGATCTAAACAGTCTCTCTGAGGCAGTATCTCTTGAGGCTTTGGCTTGTGACTGTTTACGGCTCTGTTGGGAAATAGGTGGACTCTGGAGAAGTTCCTCCACTTGTTGACGGCGATATAGGTGACCTACAATAAAGAGTTAAAAGGTCCCCCTAAAAAAAAACTCCAAAGCAGTGCAAAAGCCTGGTCATGCAAATATATTTGTTAAAGAATTAACAGCACCTGTTTGGCAGCGAAGTATTGCTGTCTTTTCCTTAATCCTGGCTCGTGACTGAAAAGACAGAGGATCCTCCAGTGCTGGGGTGGAAATCTGCACAGAAAACATGTCTGCTAAGTTTTTCAATCCTTCAGTAAATCAATTGCACACCATTACTAATGTCTTTTTTCATTGTTTAACCATTAACATTAAAAAGAAGATATGATTTACTTTGCGATAATGTGGTGCGTTGAAATAATGCTGAAAGGGGTTGTACTCCAGAGGATCATAACTCTCTAGAAACACAAAACCCTGTAAACACAGAACACATTTTAGTTATTAGGGAGATTCTGGAAAGAGTGCAGTTGAAATTGGAAATACTGCAGTTTTCCATATCTTTAATTTGTTTTGATTATAAACTGATCAAACACGATTTATTGAGTTATTCCATGACAATAATAGTCCTAATAACAATCTTTGCTGAAGCGTGCTGAACTCAAAAATATAGTTACTGTACTGTATGTTTTTTAACCTTACAATGCCTTGCAGAAGTATTCTTATCCCTTCATTTTTTTTCACATTTTGTTACATTGCTTCTTTATGTTCAACTGCTTTAAATTACTTTTTTCCCCCACATCAACACTCCATTCACCATAACTGCAAAGCAAAAAACAGGTTTTTTAATCTTTGCAAATTTATTAAAACTAAAAAACTTAAATGATTCTATTGCATAAGTATTCACACTCCTATCTGGGACAGTTGAAATTAAGCTCAGGAGCACTAACATCGCTTGTAGATGTTACTACACTTTGAGTGAAATTAACCTGTGGTAAATTCAATTGAATGGGTATGATTTGGAAAGGCATAAACGTCTTAATAAAAGGTCTAACAGCTGAAAATGATCAGAGCAAAAATCAGAGCAAAAACCAAGCCCTGAGGTCAAAAACTGCCTGTAGAGCTCAGAGACAGGATTGCATCAAGCCACACATCTGGGGAAGAGTTCAGAAAAACTTCTGCTACATTGAAGGGTTCACAGAAGCAAGTAGCTTCTGTTACCCTTAACGGGACAAGTCTGAAACAACCAGGACTCTTCCTAGATCTGGCCTCCTGGCCAAACAGCTTTGCTTAGAGTGGTGACCAAGAACCTGATGGTCCAGTTGAGCTCCAAGATCACATATGGAAATAGGAGAAACCTACAGAAAGACGAACATCACTGCAACACTCCACCAATTCTGTCTTTATGGCAGTGTGGCTGAACTCAATCCTCTCTTTTGTAAAGACATGCAAAAACCCACTTGGAATTTGCAAAAAAGCACCTAAAGAACCTTCAGACTGTGAGAAACAAGATTCTCTGGTCTGATGAACCTCAATTCCAAGCATCATGTTTGAAGGAAACCAGGCACTGCTTATCACCTGCAGAGTACCATCCCAAAAGTAAAGTGCGGTGGTAGCAGGCTGTTTTTTAGCTGCAGGAACTGAGGGACTCAGAAGAAAAGCACAATGCACCAAAATACTGAGATCACCTTCCAACAGGACAATGAACCTAAGCACACAGCAGGAGTGGCTTATAGACTTGAACCCAATTAAACATTTCTGGAGAAACCTGAAAATGTGCATCTGCTCCATCCAAGCTGAAAGAGCTTAAGAGGTGAAGAGGTGAGGAGAAGAATGGCAGATAATTGCCAGATGCAGATGTGCAAAACTTGTCACATCATACTCAAAAATACTTGAGGCTGAAAAGTTGCTTCAGCTAAGTACTGAGTTAAAGGTATGAATACTTACGCAATGTACTTATTTTATTTTTCAAGTTGTGACAATTCTGTTTTTGTATTGTCATTGTGGTGTATGGAGTGTAGATTGATGTGGGAAATAAAGTCATTTAAAGCAGTTCAACTAGGCAGCAACATAAAACGTAAACAAAAATGAAGGGGTATAAATACTTTCGCAAGGCACTGTACACCTACCGCATTTCTGTACATTAAAAGCTAAATTTGGAAAATTCTCTACTATGAAATGGCACAGTATAATGATGTTTCTATTTTGCTCTATAACATAGAACATGTATCTTAAGGTTACAGTGCATTGCTACTGTAACAGTATGGTTATTCTAACTGCTGAAAATAAGAACTTATACTGTACCTGTTCAGGTGTATACCTTAGCATTACAGTAGTTGATATAGTGTGCATGCATGCTCCTCATCTTCTGTGTCTCGGTATAGCCATGGTGTGTAAAATGTTGCTCAATACTCTGCTGTACTGGCAGCCACACACTCTGTGTCCAGCGTTTATGCAACAGCTTACGCTTCCTCAGGTCCAGTGTGTCTCTTTGAGTAAGGTAGTGATCCAGATTCTGTACTGACACAAACAAACACAAACGATTCTGTGGTAACAGTAAGATTCAAGTCTGAAAAGCCACACAAAATAATACCTTTATGAATCCAGCCTCAGTCTCCAGCAGCGGCTGTATAATGGCATCAACCTCTTGCTGTTCAGAGTGTAACTGTTCCTGCGGGTGAACAGACAGCAAATTATATGAGTGTGCAATGTTTACAGTGCCTTGCAAAAGTATTCTTTTTTTTTTCAGGTTTTGTTATGTTGCAGTCTTATGTTAAACTGCTTTAAATTACTTTTTTCCCCACATCAGTTTGCACTCCATACACCATAATGAGAAAGCAAAAAACAAATTTGTGACAACGTTGCAATTTTATTAAACATAAAACATACGTGCATAAGTATTCATACTTAGTACTTAGTTGAAGCACCTTCACAGCCTCAGATCTTTTTGGCTATGATGCAACCAGCTTTGCACATGTGCATTTAGCAATTATCTGCCATTCTTCGCCTCATCTCTTCACCTCTCAAGCTCTGTCAGCTTGGATGGGGGCTGGCAGACATTTTCAGGTTTCTCCAGAAATATTTGTTTGGTTTCAAGTCAGGGCTCTGGCTGGGTCACGTACAGTAAGGACATTCACAGAGTTGTCTATAAGCCACTCCTGCAGTGTGTGTATGGTCACTGTCCTGTTGGTAGGTGAACTTTCTGCCCAGTCTGAGGTTCTGAATGCTCTGGACTGCGTTAAGGCTATCTCAATATTTTGGTGCATTGAGCTTTCCTTCTACTCTGATGAGTCCCTCAGTCCCTGAAAAACAGCCCCATAGCATGAGGCTGCTACAGTACCAGCACACTTTACTTTTGGGATGGTACTCTGCAGATGATGAGCAGTGCCTGGTTTCCTTTAAACATGATGCTTGAAATTGAGGCTCATCAGACCAGAGAATCTTGTTTCTCACAATCTGAGGGTCCTTTTTTTTTTTGCAAATTCCAAGTGGGTTTTCACGTGTCTTCACTGAGGAGAGGATTGAGTTTGGCCACACCACCATAAAGACCGGATTGGTAGAGTGACCATCAGCTTCTTGGTCACCAGTATAACAAAGCCCCTTCTTCATCAATTGCTCAGGAGGCCAGCTCTATGACAAGTCGTAGTTGTTCCAAGCTTCTTCCATTACGGATAATGGAGGCTACATGCTTCTGTGAACCTTCAATGCAGCAGAATTTTTTTCTGAACTCTTCTCTAGATGTGTGGCTTCATGCAGTCCCACTGCTTCATTATCAGCTGTTAGACCTTTTCTCATTCAAATTAATTTGCCACAGTTTAACTCCACTCGAAGTGTAGTAACATCTACAAGCGATATGAGTGCTTCTGAGCTAAGTTTCAAGTGTCCCAGAAAAGGGTATGAATACTTATGCAATGGAATAATTTTAGTTCTTTATTTGTAATAAATTTGAAGAATTGTTACAAACCTGTTTTGTGCCTTGTCATTATGGTGTATCAGAGTGTAGACTGATGTGGGAAAAGATCATTTAAAGCATTTTAACATAAGGCTGCAACATAAAATGTGGAAAAAGTGAAGGGGTATGAATACTTTTGGAAGGCACTGTATATACTGTGTATTGTGTTTATATGGAAGAGTGAGTGTACCAGTAGGTGTTTTTTGGAGCTGAGAGAAAGGGTGCATTGAGTGTCATCTTCAGTCTTTGTTTGTGTCATCATGCTGGTTTGTCGGAGGTTTATTCTGTTTCTAAATAAATGTCCTGCCTGACTGAAGTTCATCAGTTCACTGATGACAGCTGTTTGAAGACACTATGGGCACAAGAGCAATAACACTGACATATGCATAGGTTTATGGCAGCGTTGGACATTTTGATATACAGTATGCTAAAAGTCTGATGTTCTCAAGTCACAATCATTACTCATCAAAATACATGCAAAAACAAGTAAATTGTTGATTTCTGTTCTAAAATCCAACAATATTGTGCTTAATATGGCGTTTAACCATTTAAAGCCCACTGAATCAAATTTCTAAGGCCTCTTAATTATTAACCTTATAACTAACTACTATATGCCTTCTGTCATCTGATTGATAGTTTATATTTATAGTTAGTTAATACTGACTAATATTAAATATGTTTGAAAACATACAATAAAGTCCATTTACTGCTAATTTAAAGCTTAATTTGACTTAAACAAGTATTGCCTCTGTTTATGTTAGGAAATACAATAGGGCTGTGACATCATGGGTCGAGTCTTCTTGTATTGAGTTCAGTGAGTCTGTAACCTGAAGTGCAGCATCTAATTCCCCTAGGCTGTCAGCACAGAACACCCTGACACCACTCTGTACATGCAGGGAAGAAAGAAAAGGTATCCATGCATGAAGTCCTGGGCTGTACAATGCTGAAAGAGTCCACCTGGCAGGACCATCCATATATCATTTGTATATAATCTGCAGCAGACAATGATTGCAGCTGAACAGCAAAAACATACCAGTTCAGGCACTTTATTCAACAGTGCCTCCAGTAAACCACGTAAACAATGCATTACCTTAGGAACAGCAACAAATGTGCTGTAGATACTGTATCTTGAAGACATTTCAGCAACTTAGGAAAGTTTCCCACCATTCACACTAACTAAATTCTAAAAACTGCTCAAGCTTCATTCACTGCACTTAAAGTTTAATCAGTAAGGTTTGTGATAACAGTAGACTAGCAATGAATGAAACACACCAAAACCATTATGTTACCACTTTTTAAGGCAAACTGATTAAAAATAATACATTTCTCTAACTTACCAGTCTAAACCAGAAGGTGCTACAAGATTCAGAATTAAAATGAGTCAAATTGCTAATGTCAAATATGGTATTTGTAGTATTTGTACCACTAATCCATTAAGTCACTCAACTCAATGAGTCATTACGCACTTATTTATCTTATTTATACTCACAGCGTTGTCAAGACGATGCGGAAAACAGACGCAGACGGACACGCGACTCCAAAACCTTTCCCTTGTTGTGTTGCTATGGGCGACGTCTCTCAAACGCAAAGTAAACAACGCATCTCCCTCAACACATAAGAGTTCAAAGCGTTGTGTAACCGTAAATTATGACTCTGGTTTGTGTTATTTATTCCGTTAACAATCACTCTGATTTTATACACAACATACAAAACAAGAAGTCAAGTTCCCTGTTTGTTCCGTTGTGGTTAGACTAGTTAAATTAAAATTAGTAATCCCAGAGGTGACCAGACGCTCCCCTTTTCCAGGGACAGTCCCGGTTTTTGGTGTCCTGCTCCTGACTGGAGCTGTCCCATCAAATGTGACCGTTTCACATTAAATTCAAAACAACTGGTATTTCAAATACAACTTGTGAATACGTAAAAGCCCGACCAATATAACGTTTTATATAACTGATTATTTTTACCAGCAGAGGATGCTGCGAGCTACCGCTTCTTTAGCATGGAAGAATGAATCTGGACCAGAGCAGAGCGCTATCATCAATTCATACAAGAGACGTTATTGTTTTCAAGGTAGTCCGTGCTCATTATAGGCTACACGTTACACTACACTAATACTGTTTGTGTGTGCTATATCCACCTTTTATGATTGTTTTGATTAACGCGGAAGTAAAACTATGGGCGAGACTTCCAGTTCATTAGCCACTACAGAGAAAAACCAGAAGAATAAGAACCTGCAGTAAACGGTAAAACTGTTTGCACAACAAACCACTGTGCTCATTAAGATAATACATTACAATAACATGGTAAGACGCACCACTTTGTAATATCAAGTAGCAAAACGAGCTGTTTTGTACAGCTAAAATTAGCTGGATGCTGATGAGACCGGAAGCCAGACCATAGACCAGGGGTGGTGAAAGTCGGTCCTAGAGAGCCGCAGCACTGCATAGTTTTGCTTCAACCCTAATCAAACGCACCTAAATAAGCTAAACCAGCTAATCAATTACTAGAAAGCAACAGGCAGGTGAGTTTTAATTAAGGTTGGAACTTTTCATTTTTCTCAATGGTTGTGTAAAACAACACCCTTTTTACCTTGTCAAAATAAGCTCTGCAAAAATCATCCCATTCTGAGGGATTGTTCCTTTAAATGCAAATGAGCTCTACTCAGCCCGCCCCGCTCTTCTCTCTGTGGAGTGACAAGCTGCTTGAAGAGATTGTTTACTTTAGGCGCATTTAGCACGTTTAGCCACGAAACTTGCTAACTAGCACGTTATTAGGAAAGGTGATTGCAGAGATAAAGAAACCCCCCTTATACTCACTTCTGCCGTAGGTGAAGTTGGATCACGACATATTTATGTAGATCGTAAGGCGCATTCCCATCACAAACAGTACAGCTCAAAGAACAATGATATATCAAACGGATTCAACATCCCATAAACCTTCAATTTCCATAAACATCCCTGTTATCTATTTCTTGAACCAAACAATTCATGAGACCCCACAATCATGGAACTGGACAATAATGAAAATGCATAAGCAAGCAAAATAATAAGAAATATAAAATATAAAAACATATAAATGAATAATATATATGAATAATATATATAAATAAATGAATAATTGATAAATACTTAAATAATCAAATAAATAATTAAATATGAATTATGTGATTGACTAATGATTGTAAAATGATTATAAATAATTATGTAAATAAATGATTATAAGTAAAATTAAAAACAAACATAACATTTAAACACAACACAATAATTTGCATGTAAGGATCTAAGGATCCTTCAATTTATTCTCATATTTATTGTTTGATTTCCATAATGTGTTTTGTAAAGTCATCATTTTTGTTGTAATACTGTTTTTGGCAACAGTTAATATTTAGTGTCTTTCATAGTGTAATTTGTGGTAAATTGTATTAAACTAGATCCTCAAACATCATTACACTGTTAAAAAAAAATACATATAAAACAGTGAGATTTCAGTAATATGTTGACCACTGAACAAGGACATGTCCCTGGTTTTGATTTCAGATGGACACATCCTTCATATTTTTTCCCAACTGTACAAACTATAGCCTATATAGTAGTGCGTACATGCTGTTATTTTTTGTAACTGTTTTTTTGTAACAGATTTTGAAATGTAGCCCTGCATGGCATGTGCATCCAGACTTTCTGACTTGGATCACCATGAGTCTGGTTTGATTTGCATCTTGTTCTTAAGACCAGCTTTGCATCTGACATGCCTGAACCTGAAATCCCACACAATATAAAAAAGATACAGAGTGTTATTTGTGTGTTCTTGTGGAATGCGTCATGTGATTTACGTCATTCCTGTCACGTAATAAAGATCAGCTCTTCCGGGAAAACACAACTAAAAAAGGCCCCTGTCATTCCTTACTGCATTACCGTCATTCCTTACTGCATTACGTTTCATAAACATAACTAAGTAACATAATTAGTTACTTTTTTTAGGGAGTAACTCAATATTGTAATGCATTACTTTTAAAAGTAGCTTTGCCCAAAACTGTTGGTGAAACATTCATACATTTAATAGTAAATGCCTCATCAAGAGGTTGCTCCTTTTTACAGTCCAAAGTCTGCATTGTCATACAAGGACTCAAGGACTTTTTTTTTTTTTTTTTTTTTTTTTTTTTTACAAAGGGTTTCCCACCAGTGTACTCTGGCCTGCTTAGCTTTAGTGAGGAACCAAACTCTGGCTACTGGATGCAAAAGTTCCATTTGGTCTCTGTGCCTTAATAAAGTTACTGTAATAGAGGGGTAGCACAACACTGAATAGGGCCACCTGAATGTGCTACCACCTTAATAAATGAAGTCAAATTCATAATTAAGCTGGTGAATTAATGACCACAGAAATCAGGAGACCAGTTTAAATAAGTTTCATTCATCATTTATTCTCATATTTATTGTTTGATTTCCATAATGTGTTTTGTAAAGTCATCATTTTGTTGTAATACTATTTTTGGCAACAGTTAATATTTAGTGTCTTTCATAGTGTAATTTGTGGTAAATTGTATTAAACTAGATCCTCAAACATCATTACACTGTTAAAAAAATACATATAAAACAGTGAGATTTCAGTAATATGTTGACCACTGAACAAGGACATGTCCCTGGTTTTGATTTCAGATGGACACCTTAATCTACACATCCTTCATATTTTTTCCCAACTGTACAAACTATAGCCTATATAGTAGTACGTACACGCTGTTATTTTTTGTAACAGATTTTGAAATCACCTGCATGGCATATGTATCCAGACTTTCTGACTTTGATCACTATGAGTCTGGTTTGCTTTGTATCTTGTTCTTGAGACCAGCTTTGCATCTGACATGCCTGAACCTGAAATAAAAATATACAGAAAGTTATTTGTGTGTTCTTGTGGAATACGTCATGTGATTTACGTCATTCCTGTCACATAATAAAGGTCAGCTCTTCCGGGATAACAAAACTAAAAAAGAGCCTTGCCATTCCTTACTGACGGTTTTGAATGAATTATAGGTGCTCAAATATGGAAAATGAGATATCCAGGTAAACATGAATGTTATACTTTTTTAAAGAAAGTTAATATGTAGCAACAGGAATTTCCTTGAGGCTATAGTGTTTGAAAGATTATGCTGTACGTGTATTTTCATTCATTCAACACGGGAAGTGTTCAGAGAGTATGTTAAGCATCCAGCAATTAAACAAGTTAAAAGAGCAGTTCATCGAAAAACATAGATTTGTTTTAAAGCTGCTCTTAAATCTGATGTGTGTAATTTTATTGATGTTAAAAACTTAAGCCCTTCTTCTTTCTCTTAGGAGGTTAAAATGCAGAGACAGCTATAATTAAGCCATTTTAAAGTTTATTCCCCTCCAAAAATGTTGTGATGTCTTAGCATCTGAATAGATGTGTAAATTTCTTAATATTTTGCTATACATAATCTTCCTGTTTCTAACAGTGATGATGTGAATTCTTGTCTAACACAAGAATACTACAAACTCTTGGCAAAAGGTATGAATCACACTCACATCAAAAATGCATACTATTAGAACTTAATAATATTTAAAAACAGTACATTAAATGTGGATTCATGTTGTTTCCAACAGTTGAAGAATTGCTGAGAAAGAACCCAGCAAGGTCAGTTTCATAAAATAATGAAAAAGCATAATCCACATCTTAGTAGTAATTCCTACTTCATTAACTGTGCTAAAACATACATTTTTTCCCTTCTAGATCAGACGATTTTACCATCGACACCATCTCTTTAAGAGCTGATGGTCATTTTGGCAAATACAAGTTCATTAACATGTGTGTCCCTGATTCATACTTGATGGCTTTGTATATTTGCTATATACAATATGACTGTATTGCATCTCTTTTCAATTCTTTTGAAAAACTGAGAGCACCTATGGTCTTTTTAAGAGATGGATTGTATAATGAGGCCAAAGCATCTTGGCTCTTTGGGGGACTTGATTGTCCCGCATTTGAAGTGACCAATGATATATCTGATAATGAAAAGTTTGTAATTAATGCTTTAAGTGAGCCAAAGGATCATTTGCACATGTTTAATGATCTTGTTTTGCCCAAAGACTATAGCTCACCATCTATTAAACAAGTTAGCGAGAACTCCCTGAGGTAAATTCATTTCAAGCTCATTCTTTGTCCTTTCTCAGCTTATCTATAAAATAAAACTCACATTATGGATAATAAAGTAGACTCAACTTTTGTAGTGACTGAAATTGGTGCTGATATACATATATCTGATATACATATCCAAGAAAAACAATAGCGGCAGAAAAAGCACTGCAATCAAAAAACAAACAAATTAATTAATTAATTAACACACAAACAAGTTTTTGAACAAGAGAAAGCTTTTTAAAAGAAAGCAATGTAAACTGCACACAACAGGTGTTAAAATATAAAATTAGGAATGTTTAGGAATCGCTTTGTAATGAATTCTTGCATAAATTATTGCAATCAGCTGTTGTTGTTAGTTTTGCAACATTAGTATTGTTATTATTTGTTGTTAGAATTACATATTTTAACAATATCCCCATGAAAACAGTAAAGAGAAAAGAATAGCTGTTTGAGAGAGAGAGACATTGTCAGAATTATATTGGCACCCTAAAAAAATAGTACCAAAGAGCATTGGGAACATAAATCTATATTTATTGTTTGACTTTCTGATCTTTCTTAAAAAAAAAAAAAAAAAAGAAAGTAAAATTAAATTATATATATATATATATATATATATAATAAAAATCTTTTCTTTTTTTTAACAAAATCACATTATGAAAATATTTTTTTCTCTAATACACATTGGCCTAGAAATTATTATGAGTAAAATCTTTGAAGATCTACTGTACATTCCCATTTACATTTACATTTTAGGACACCAGGGTGACTAAATATATACAGGAATATAAATATGAGGGAACACAAAGGTCAATTCCCTTTATCATCCATCATAATGACACAAAAAAATAGAGTTCTGCAGATAGTTCCAATCAACAGGAAATGTTAACAATCTGCCTACAGTGATTTGTCTGTGTCTAAACTGTCTTAATGCAATGTGAGGAAGAAAGTTTGAGTGGCACAAGACTTTCCAAGGATCACAGCTGGAGAATTGCAGAAAATAGTCTTGGAGTCATAGTGAGCTATGGTTGGATCTTCCAGCAGAACAATGAATCAAAAGGACCATCAAAATTAACAAAAAAAAAAAAAAACAAAAAACAAAAAAAAAAAAATGGGACACTGAGCACAAAATGAAGGTTCTGCCATGGATGTCCCAGTTCCCCGACCTAAACCCTATAGAAAACTGAAGACAAGAGAGTTTATCATGGAGTTGGGAATCTGAAGGGTCTGGAGTGAATCCGGATGAAGGAATGGTATATGATCTCTTGTCAAGTGTTTTTCAGAGTCATCAGGCATTATAGGATAGACCATAGCTGTTAAATTGGCCAAAGGAGGTTGCAAAAAGTATTGAATAAAAGGGTGCTATTAATTGTGGCCAATGTGTGTGAGAAAAAAAAACTTTTTCATAGTGACATTTCCATTCCTTTTCATTATACTTAAAGAAAAAGGCATTTTTTTTTATTTTTTATTTTTTAAATAAAACATCAAAATAATTACCAGTGCAGATTTATTTTCACAGGCTCTTTGTTTACATCCACCAAGGATACCAATAATTTTGATATATGAAGACTGGAAACACAATGTTAATCTGAAGTTAAACCTGCCTCCTGGTAGGTTTAATTTAAGCTTCAATTTAGTCCTGAAGTAGCTCTAGTCTTCCTTCAGGAAATCAGCCTATTAAATTCCTGACTAGACTAAGTCTAAGACTATTTAAAACCATGACAAAGAAAGCAGATTACTGTTAATCTGGTTTAAAGGGCCACTTTAGTCTAGAACTAGGCTTAATCTCTGTCCGGGAAACCGCCCCTAAATGTTTGGGATATTAATTATGTATTGTTTCAATTATTTCTATTTGGGCAGTTTCTATATATTGTTTATGATTATTAACTTTTTGGAGTTTGAATTGTTGGTGTGTTCATGTCTTTCTTTCTTCAGTTGATAAAAAAAAATTATGTTTCTTGAGGAAAAAAAAAATTTCCACATTTTTCTCCATATAATGGACTTCAATGGTGCCCCCATGTTTGAAATTCCAAAATGCAGTTTAAATGCATCTTCAAATGGCTCTAAACGATCCCAGCCGAGGAAATAGGGTCTTATCTAGCAAAACGACTGGTCATTTTCGAAGCAAATTGACAATTTATATACTTTTTAACCTAAAACACTCGTCCTGTCTAAAGTCTGCACAAACTGCTATTGTTTTTCTTGGATTCCGGTTCAACACAGTCAATACAGTTAGGGTATGTCGAAAAACTCCCATCTCCTTTCTTCCCCAACTTCAAAATTGTCCTACATCGCTGCAGAAGTACCACCCAGTGTTTACAAACTGAACATGCAGAGAAGATCAAATCTCCTTTACAAAAAAAGGTAAAACAGCGATGTAGGACGATTTTGACGTTGAAGAAGACAATGAGATGGGAGTTTTTCATCATACCATAATGACCCGGATTACAGAAGCTATGCATGCGCATCGCAGAGATGAGACAAGACAAGCGTTTGAGGTTAAAAAATAAATAAATTGTACATTTTTTTATTTAAAAAATGACAGATCGGTTCAGTAGTTAAGACCTCTTTCCTCGGCTGGGATCGTTTAGAGCCATTTTAAGTTGCATTTAAACTGCATTTTGGAAGTTCAAACTTCGAAGCACCATATCAGTCCATTATGTGAAGAAAAATTCTGGAATGTTTTCCTCAAGAAGCAAAATTTCTTATTGACTGAAGAAAGAAAGACATGAACATCTTGGATGACAATGGGTGAGTAAATTATCTGTAAATTTTTGTTCTGGAAGTGGACTTCTCCTTTAATTGTGGACTTAGCGTCCCATTTTCAGTCAAATATGTCCTGAGCCACATCGTTTAACATTTTCTCTTATCTACTCCAGTAAATTTGAACATCTTGGAGATGTGCATGGTTTGGGTTTCAGCGATCCCCATCCTTTACTCATTCTGGTGGACACACAGCAGCAACTGGATAAAGCACCACCTCTATATATTGATGATTATAACAGGTAAAGACAACAGTTCATTTCATACAGTGGTTCTTTGACTTTTCAGACCAAGTGCCACCTTGATTGAGTGTTATGGATTGTAGCAAACGTACCCAAAACACATGTGTGACCCTGGACAACAAAAACAGTCTTAAGTAGCACCGGTATATTTGTATCAATAGCCAACAATACATTGTATGTGTCAAAATTATCGATTTTTCTTTTATGCCAGAAATCATTAGGATATTAAGTAAAGATCATGTTCCATGAAGATATTTAGTAAATTCCCCACTGTAAAAATATATCAAATCTTAATTTTTGATTAGTAATATGCATTGCTAAGAATTTCATTTGGACAACAGCACAACAGTGGTGCATTATTTTGAGTCACATTCTGATTCTTCTAAAAAAAAAAAATTACTTTAGAAATGCATGTTTTGTTGTCAAATGCCATCACAAAGGTGTTGGCTTTATACCTACTTTTTTTTTCATTTACATTTTTCAGAGTTGTTTTGTGTGGCACCTGTGTATCTGATGCTTTTTAAATTGCTTTTCTTTAAGGACTTTTAAACTCCAGTTTTTGCTGATGACAAGGCAATCCTTTCTTACTCATCTAATTGCGGGCTTAAACATGTTTGATCGATGGGTTCTCTACGATGATTTGAAGTTATCTCCCTGTGACGACTTTAACCTCAAGTGTGCGGATTTTACAGAAGATTTTGTCATCCTTTTTGCTGGCTATGTTAATATAACACATGACGATCAAGACAGAGATGGTATGTTTATGTACTATTTCACTCTCAAACGTTTTTAAATGTAGAATATTTTAACTATTTTAACATTTTATCATTACAGTCTTTAATACGACAGCATTTTAATGCCAAGAATCTAAAATTACGAGATTAAAGTCATAATATTTTGAGAATAAAGTCAAAATACTTTGAGAATAAAGTCTAAATTATGAGAAAAAAGTTATTTTGAGAATAAAGTTGAAATATTTTGAAATGATGTAAGTATAAAGTTGAAATTTATGAGAATAAAGTTGAAATTATGAGAATAATGTCGAAACATTTCCAGAACATTGTAGAAAAATTTAGTAGAATATAGAATATAGTAGAAAAGGTACTAAAACACTGTCAGAATTTAATATAGTTAAACAATTCTTAAAATTAGAGTTGGAGAATCAATACTGTGGAACCTCATGTGTGACTCAGGTGTGTCTTGTTTTTTGCAGTGCCTTTTGGAGTTGCTGAAGAGGGATACCAAGGGACTGTGCCTTTTAATCCTTCCCGTGGCTGTAATGATTATGGAAAGGAACACATTGATTAAGTATTGTGAAAGAAGAAAATAAATAAATACAAATAAATATGTATAAAGGTCTGAACTCATTAATTAAATAAACTCCAGCTGGTCCAAAATGCAGCAACTGGAGTTCTTATGCTGCTTATTTAACTCAAAAGTCGATTTTTCCCCACCTCCTACTTGAAAATAATGTCTAGAATGCTGCTTGAAGTCAGACTGCTGTGAGCCTGTGAACTTGGGGCAGATTGATCAACACCGACTTCAGTGAGACGTGCTATTTGAAATCATTTGAAATGTCTAATTATTGAACATTCCTGAAAAATAGCATATTTCACATATGTTCTACTTTATTTAAAAAAAAAAAAAAAAAAAAAAAAAAAAAAAAAAAGCAGTTTGGGTTAAGAGTCTTCTTTAAAAAACATTAAAAAATCGTACAGACTGCAGTGTATATCAGTTGTATGTTTACATTATGAAAAATACTTGTGGACACCTTATGTGCCTTCAGTGAGACGTGCTATTTGACATCACTGTTTCAAACGAGCTTTAAAGCGGTGGCGCCAAATGGCTTATCTACGACGGCGTTTTAGTGCCACCTTAAAAAATAAAAAAAAATCTAAGATTACGAGATTAAACTCGTAATATTTCGAGAATAAACTCGAAACTACGAGAATAAAGTCGAAATGTTACGAGAATAAAGTCGAAATGTTACGAGAATAAAGTCGAAATGTTACGAGAAAAAAAGTCGAAATATTTCGAGAATAAACTCGTAGTAATACGAGATTAAAATCGTAGTATTTTGAGAAATAATGTCAAAATTAGGAAAAGAAAGTCGTATTTTACGTGAATGTATTGTACGCTTCCACCCACAACACAAACCGACTGAAGCTGTCAATGCAACCATTAATTGCAATGCCGTACGGCTTGAGTTTATCATATGAATCCATATGCCACAATGCGCTGGGACCCCGGCTGAAGTACTGGCGAAGCCGTTTTTCTACTGTCGTGCCGAACGGTTCTTAAAACGCTGTCCGTCTCCGTTGGCATGCATATCCCCTCAGCATTTGTTGGTAACCTTATACCTGTCGTCGCCTTTTGTTTATTTTATTTTTTGCGTTGTTTGTAGTTGTGTCCTTTTTTTCTGTTATTTAACAAAGTCCCAAAAACAGAAACATCTGATCATCATCCATATCTCTGTTTATATTACAATTGCGTTACCAAGGCAACGACTGACACATTTGTGTTTACATTCCAAAGAGTTCCGTTATCAGCACCACAGTGGAAAATGAAGCCGTATCCGTGCTGACTGGCCCGGATCGGCACGGAACGGAACGGTTAAGCGAAGAGAACGGTTCGGCCCGATAGTGGAAAAGCGGCTAAAGTCTCTTGAGAAACAACATCCTGTTCGAATAGCACACAGATGTAACCACCGATATCCGTGGAGTGGACCACTGGTCGCCATTTCAGACTGCACAAAAGAGGCAATTTCGGAGAATAAAGTCGAAATGTTACGAGAATAAAGTCGAAATGTTACGAGAAAAAAATCGAAATATTTCGACTTTTTTCTCGTAACATTTCGACTTTATTCTCGTAACATTTCGACTTTATTCTCGTAACATTTCGACTTTATTCTCGTAGTTTCGAGTTTATTCTCGAAATATTACGAGATTAATCTCGTAATCTTAGATTTTTTTTTTTTTTAAGGTGGCACTAAAACGCCGTCGTACTTATCTCCCTGTGCCAAACTTAAAAACTTTACACAATAGGCTTTTAAAACGATATATTAATTTGCTTTTTGTTAGCTGTTTTCAAAACAAACAGCAGCATCACATTATAGTCCTTCACCTCCGCTGCAATCTCAAAACTCTGGCCTTTTGGCTCAACAGAAAGCAACCCTAAAGTGGCCTCAAAGCAGGTATTCGTGAGCACCCTTCGGAAAGCTTAAATGATGAATTGGACAGCCTACGTCTCGTAGACATAACGGGCGCGTGAATGCAACAGCCATTGAAAGACTGCAAGTGCAAATGTGCCATTTGGAACAGGGCCTTGTTTACATTTACGTTGTAAGAAGAAAGGCATCTACTCTAATATTTGTCTGTATCATTCTTATGCCGAGGTCACCCTAGCCACCCAGATCCAGTCTGTGTCCAGACCAGATGGTGGATCAGCACCTAGACTTGAGATGACCTCTACAGCCTGACTGTCAGCGGTGACCATGTCAACTAGATGAGCCCTAGAGGGAGATCCCCTGAGAAGACCTTCTGGAACAGGACAAGACCACTGGAACCAGACAAGTCCTCTGCACAATCTGACTTGTGTTGCAGCCTGGAACTAAACCACATCATGCTGGTTTTGTCTGGCCAGAGGATAACTGGTCCCCCGATTAAGCCTGGTTTCTCCCAAGGTTTTTTTCTCCATTTCTGTCACCAATGGAGTTTTGGTTCCTTGCCACTGTTGCCTTTGGCTTGCTTAGTTGGGGATGCTTAATTTCTATTGGAAGAGAGCTGAACAGAGCTGGATGATGACATCACTGAATCAACAGTGAACTGACATTAACTAAAATATTCACGCTTTGTTATTGTCCTCTTGCATAACTATTTTTCTGTTTGGTACTGTAAAGCTGCTTTAACAATCTGTCTTGTACAAAGCACTTATACAATTAAACCTGACTTGACTTGACTTAAAGAGTATTAAAAAGCGGTCTATAACAAGCTTACATCACAACACACCTCAGTGGCATGCATCACTGTCACTCAAAATTAAACATATGGCTTTGGGATCACCATGTTCCTCATTAGGTGTTAGGAAAGAGGAAACGAATGTCTTGTAAAGTCAGATTTCCAGATATTAATGTAATTAAGTACAGTGAGAAAATAACTGGCTTTGATAAGATTGATATTGATAAGATGATTTTGATAAGATTAGACCCCTAAAAAAATAATAGATTTAAAATTGATTATTTTATACTAAGTCTACTTGAAGTCTGTTTACTGACATTTTGCTCGAGACTTACTGACATAAAAATTGTAATTAGACTAGTACTGCTTGTGCACAATGCACATTTCTTAATGTTAAGCCTAAAATATGTTTTAAAGCCCTGCAAAGCCACAAAACCAAGAACTGTTTCAAACAGATTTTTAATTTTATTCTTTAGACTTATGCAGCCTGTTGCACACAATTTTAAATTCTTTTTTATCTAAAATTTTATGGATGACCTTCCCTACATTAATTTACTTGGGAGAAACTTAATATTCTACGACATGAACTAAAACCACTCAACGAGACAAGTCACAAAGAAATTTAATGTTGAAATAACTCCAACCCTAATCAAACACACTTGAACCAGCAAATCGAGGTCTTACTACATATACTCGGTAAACTAGGTAAACTTAAAGGCAAGTGTGTTGAGACAAGTTGGAGCTAAAATCTGCAGGACAGTGACTCTCAAGGACTGAGTTTGGTGATCCCTTATGTAATCGAATACCTAGTAATGACAGTATAAAACTATTGTTTTATTTTATTAGTATAAAATTCATTTTGTATGATGTATTTTTTATATTGTCGTAATATTGAGTCCTCTACATTAAAGGTACTTTTTAAAAATCAAATTAGTTACAAATTAATCGAATTTCCAGAAATTAGAAACCAGTCTGCAGCCTTTGAATATAAATATTTCACTTTCACAGTCGATACACTAGATGGCGCTCGTTCTACATAACTTAGCACAGATCAAATCTATATCAGAGTGTGTCGTCCTCAGTTGGAAAAACGATTCCCAAATCGAGCAATTAAGTAAGTTTTTTAAAATTATTATTCTGAAAAGGTGGATGTTTTCTCACAGCTAACAGAGATATTTTATCAACATCACTGACAACACGTGTTTGTGTTATTTAAGTGTTTATATCCTTTTCCTGATGCCAACACGATTGATAATTGGACATTGTCAATAAGTTCCCTGCTAAAAACAGGGATTTTGGCCACTTCCTTAGCTGGTCAAGCTGGGAGACCAGCTGGACCAACCAGCTGAAACCAGCCTGACTAGCCTAGTCAGTCTGGGAGACCAGCTAAAACCAGCTAAGACCAGCCAACCATAGCCTCAAACAGGTACACATTTTTGTTACTGCCCCTTCTTAAATCTGTTTCCTGTCACGTAATAATTAGTACTTATTGTAAATTTGAATATTTACCTTGTCTTACACAAGGTTTGTGTCTGTATCCATGATTTACGTTTTTCTTTTTCATCAAACATCATCTGTTTCGCTGACTCAATAGTCTAAGACAGTTTCTCGTAGCGTTCCAGAGCGTTTTTTTTTTACATTAATCATCTTTATTCAGCACAAAAGCAATGATTTGATCAAAAGGTGCAGTACATACATTTACATTGTTACATTTTATTGTTATTCATTTGAAATTTCTAATTATTGAACATTCCTGAAAAATAGCATATTTCACATATGTTCTACTTTATTTAAAAAAAAAAAAAAAAAAGCAGTTTGGGTTAAGAGTCTTCTTTAAAAAACATTAAAAAACAGACTGTAGTGTATATGAGTTGTATGTTTACATTATGAAAAATACTTGTGGACACCTTATGTGCTAATGAGAATGTCTATGCACCAGTATTTGTTTCATAAAATATCTATATATATATATGACCCTGGACCACAAAAGCCAGTCATAAGAGTCCATTTTTTGAAATACATCATCTGAAAGGTAAATACATAAGCTTTCCATTGATATATGGTTTTTAGGATAGGGCAGTATTTGGCTGAGATACAACTATTTGAAAATCTGGAATCTGAGGGTGCAAAAACAAAACAAAACAGAACAAAAAAAAACAAAATATTGAGAAAATTACCTGTAAAGTTGTCTAAATGAAGTTCTTAGCAATGCATATTACTAATCAAAAACTATGTTTTGCTATATTTATGATAGAAAATTTCCAAAATATCTTCAAGGAACATGACTTTACTTAATATCCTAATGATTTTTGGCATAAAAGAAAAATCTGTAATTTTAACCCATACATTGTTTTGTTGGGTATTGCTACAAATATATCTGTGCTATTTAAGACTGGTTTTGTGGTCCAGGGTCACATTATGTATGTATGTATGTGTACATACATGTAGGACTATGTGTGTGGTCTTGAGCTTGATGGACCGCACACAATGCAACTGTGTGGTCCGCAGTGGTGATGTAAAAATGGCATTGAAGTAAGTGTGAACATGAGAGGCCTTTGTGAAAACATAGTGGAGTTTACATGTGATTGACATCAGGGTCAGGGTGGACAGATACTGTTAGAAGAGGTTCTGTATCAGGCTGAAAATGACTCAAAAGAGGACAGTGTTTATATAAAAAATATAATATTTTATTTCAAACTACAAAAGTGAAAACATGTAACTTTTTGGTCACACTTCTCAATAAAATATTGGACAAACTGTAAGAAGAACAGTCAAGTCAGCACATGAAGCTATTATTAAACATGGTGAAGCAAGAAAATAAGAAAGACATCAAATGCTTTGTATTTAAATTAACTTAAGCTGTACAAAATATGTACATTATTTACAGCCTTTCAAAAAAATAGATACTGTAATAAAAAAAAAAGAATGAAGCTACAATTCATCCAGTCTTTTTGACAGGGGTACTGACGCTCTCCCATCAGGAGGGGCCAGACAGTCGAAGTCAAACACTCAGTGCTATATTAACCTTCATAGTTCTTAGCCAAACTTCATGTCTCGTTTCAGCTCAGTCAAACTCTGAGCTGACAGTATCAACTAAAACATAAGAGCACATCAGTTTCTCTCTGTCTCTTTCTTCCGCCTTCTCTCGGCTTGGTGAGGCGATTAGCTTCTGGGGTTAAAAGCTGCCTTCCGTTTCTTACTATTTTTGCTCTCAGAATCTGAATCTGCCCACCACAGTTTAGGGGAGGGGCTTGGCGTCATCTGCCAATCAGTGACATTGGGCGTCACAGAGTCGGACTATAGTGCAGTATTGTTTTTTAGGGGGGCGTCCGAACAGAGCCCGGTCATTTTACAATCCCCACCCCCTAGCCTTAGACATCCACCATCACAAATGCATACACATACAGCATATAAATCCAGAGTCCACGTACAAGATACAAACACATACACGCAAAAAGACGTAAAATGAAAGCAACAAACCATAAAAAGACAAACAAGTATTTTGTGCTGAGATATGAGATGGATATCTGTTCAATTCAAGTGGACAGTCATTGCATGGAACTCCTTGGCGTCGGTGTCTCCTTACGCCATGTCACCGACCATCTTCTTGTAGTACATGGACTCAAAGATGTCGTTCTCCCCGGGGCAGTTGTAGTGGCATGCGCAGGTCTTGATGAACATCATCTGCTTCTTCATGACTTGGCCGTCGGGGCACTTGAACTCCATGGGCAAGGTGGCGGTTCTGTGAGGGGTGCAGCAGCGACCATCTGTGCAAACGCCGCAGAACTTGGGCCTGTAAGACTTGGTAGTGGTGCAGCCAGAAATCTCAAACTTCATAGGTTTGGAGACACGTGGAGTGCGGATGCACTTCTTCCCTTTCTGTAAAGACAGAACCGAAAGTTAGCCATCAAATTCTGTGACGTCATCATCATGCGTCATTGGTGTGATTGGTTAGGTAGGTAAGTTGCTGCTTACCCTGATTTTCTCCTCCAGGTGTGACTCGCAGGGACGGACCATGCAGAGGCGGGACTGCTTCTCGAGACGGCACTCGCGGTTATCATTGGTGACGCGAGTGGAGATTCCCAGGCCGCAGGTCTTTGAGCATGCGCTCCATTCTGTGGTCTGAACCAGGCAGTTCTCTCTCATCATGGAGGGATCGGGTCCATATGTCTCCTCCTCTCTGTAAGCTACAAGACCAGACAAGACGTTACTCAACACATTCCTTTCAGAAGCATGAAGTCATCCTACTGTTCGAATCATTGCATCATCGCACCGGAATTCATTCTGACCTCCTTAATGGAGACTGTGTCTGAGTATGTATGACTCATATAATCACCATCAATTTGGAGTAGGAGAACAGTCGAGATCAAACAATTCTCACCTGCCAAAGCTGATCCCACAAAGGTGTTCTGGTGAGGGGAGTCGCAGACCCACTCCTCGCAGCACTTTCCTGGGACCTTCACCCTGCGGGGCATCGGACAGTCTGGGCTGGGGAGCCTGATGTCCATTCCACAGAGGGGCACGCAACCTACGGCGCCATCCAAGCACGTGCACTGGTATTTACAACTGCTCTGGAAGGACTCTCCACTACGGTACACCATCCCACCGAACACGCAAGTGGCACCTTCTCTTGCTGTAGGACGGAGACAGAAGGTGGTTTACAACTCTGACTCAACTCAACAACTATACATTCAACATCTGTATGCCACCAGTCTTTAGATTCTTACCTGTGCAGACCCCAATACGACGGTTGCTCGGGGAGCCGTAGTCACAGTAAAGGCCTTTGTGGGGGTCGCAAACATCTCGCTCTGTGCAAAGTTCGCCTAGTTGTTTGGCGCACACCCGGCAGCACCCACAGGTGTCCGGCACCAGGCTAACACCGGGCGAACACTGGGGTGGTACATCAGGGCATTGGCATTGTCCACTGCACTCCTGAGCTGTAGCCTGAGGAATAAGACATGTGCTCTTGTGAGACTTTGTACATTTGCTCAGCATATTTTTAAAATGAACTATTTGAGTCTGGGCGAACAGAAGATTAAAGTTCTTGTGAATTCTTAATAGTTTGGATCTCTACATGCATTTAAACTTGATAGTGGTCTCATTCTCATGCAGTGATAGTGTATTAAAAGGACTTACCCATCCACAGAAAGCCAGGCACAGCAGAGCAACCACTCTTAGATTCATTCCAGAAAACATGATGACCTCTTCTTTCCAATCTCTTTTCAAAAAAATCTTCTTTTGGGATCCTATAACGTCTTGCCGCTGTAACGCAGTCTTCTCTTCAGATTTGATCAAGCTGATCTCGTTGTGTAGTCTCTGAATCCAGTTCCTCCTGATCGTGTCGAGTGAAAGCTAGAGTTTAGCTTCGGTATGAAGTTTAGGCTGAGCCGTGTCGAGCGACTGTTGCTTCTCTCTGGAGGACTTGGAGTGTTCTGATTCTCCAGCAGCAGCTGAGCTACCTTTATACACGCCGCGCTGCGGTGGACTGCCTCCACCTCAATGGAACGCTGGATAAACATGGGCATTCCTGGCATTCTTTCCTAGTTTCCTGCCCCCTCCGCTCTCCACTCCCCTCTCCCCCTCCACTAGACCCACTGCCATCCTACATTCCTGGGCTGTCACATAGCAAAATAAAAGTGCAGTCTTGGCATTACCTTGCAATGCTTGGTGGTAGTTTAAGCAATTTGTCTTAGAGATAGATGTGTGCATGTTTTTTAAGAAGTCTAGCTTTTGGCATTCAGTTTCTTGTTCTCTAAATAACTGTGTGGTGATTGAGAGTTGATGATAATGACTGTGTTAGTTTATCAGTGGCTGATATGCATCAGTTAAAGGACAGTTCACCTATAAATGTGACCCTGGATCACAAAACCAGCCTTAAGTAGTATGGGTATATTTGTAGCAATAGCCAACAATACATTGTATGGGTCAAAATTATAGATTTTTCTTTTATGTCAAAAATCATTAGAATATTAATTACAGATCATGTTCTATGAAAGTATTTTGTAAATTTCCTTCCGTAAATATATTAAAAATTAACTTCTGATTAATAATATGCATTGCTAAGAACTTCATTTGGACAACTTTAAAGGCGATTTTTCTCAATATTTTGATTTTTTTGCACCCTCAGATTCCAGATTTTCAAATAGTTGTATCTCGGCCAATATGGTCCTGTTCTTACAAACCATACATCAATAGAAAGCTTATTTATTCAGCTTTCAGACGAAGTATAAATCTCAATTTCAAAAAATTGACCCTTATGATTGGTTTTGTGGTCCAGGGTCACAAATGAGCATCATTATTTACTCACCTTCATGTCTTTCCAAACTTTTATTTTGAGAAACATAAAAGAATTTTATTGAATTTTTTTTGTTCCACAGAAGAAATAAATTCATACAGGTTTGGAATAACATGTAGGTTAGTTTTATGATGTGATTATTCTTTAACATACATATGTAAGTATGCTTTTTAAAAAATGCTGGACATGTATATTGAAAATATTCATAATTTGTGACCCTGGACCACAAAACCAGTCACAAGGGTCAATTTTTGGAAATTGAAATTTATACATCATCTGAAAGCCTTTAGTTAAAATTAAGTTTTGACATATTTCCTTTAGGAAATTTACAAAATATCTTCATGGAACATGATCTTTACTTAATATCCTAATGATTTTTGCCATTAAAGAAAAATTGATCATTTTGATCCATACAATGTATTTTTGGCCATTGATACAAATATACCCATACTACTTAATAACTGTTTTGTAGTCCAGGGTCACATTTTTTTGTGATGCATTACATCTTACATAAGTTTTCTTGTGGCACTGGAACTCTGTCTGGATTCTGACCAATTGCTTTAATCATGATGTTTTTCTGTAATTGTATACTTTCACCTGGCTAATAACGTTTAGTCAGCTGTGTGTTTTACAGTGCAGGTGCGGTACAATTCCTATTTTGCTCTTTCAGACAGCAGACAGAGCGCAGACAGAAGGGCAGCAGGAAAGTGGCTAGACTGTAGCATTTGTATATTTTTTTTCAAACAAAAAAAAAGAAGGATCCCCAGACTCCCCTCCTCACTCCTATGAAAGGGAGCACTGCCTCTTGCCAGCCAGCGAATCGGAAATGAAAAACTCCCAGAGAAGAAACGGGAGGTGAAGGAATGTTATCCCCCTGCCAGCAGACGTACTGTTACTACATGCACAGAGTCTCAGAGGAAGACTTGCCTTATATGGGAATCTTCACTGTAGGCTCTCTTGTTGCCCCCCTCCGCCCTCCTCCTCATTCTCTTGTCCACACTCTTTCCCTCTAGTCTGGAAACAGTGTTGCCGGTGTTGAGGATTGTAATGTGCCCTGTCTGTCAACAACATCTCATTCCAACTGGGCTGACAGCTGCTGCCAGCCCCCCCAAATGCCTTACAGAGAAGATTATGCTTATCATGATGCTAGATTTATGCCTACAACAAATGCTGATAACAAAAAAAGTTCTTGTTTTCTTTTTAATACGTTAATATACTTTATTATAGGGTGACCAAATGTCCCATGATGGAATACGGCAGAGATTGTGAAATTATAAGTTAAATGTGATAAAGATACAAATGAAATAAATTTGTTTTTCAAGTTTATTTAACAAGTTTACATTTGTTTAACTTCTTTTGTTTTTTGATTAACATTAATGATGGTAGCTGGGTTTCCATACAGAGTTGTACATTTAAATTGGAATATTGCATAAAACATTTGCGAATAAGCACTGCTTCCATCCAATGAGTCAAAGAGAACAAAACTGATACAAAACGTCACTTCCTGATAAACTTGCACTAAATAACACTAAGAAAAGTAGGAGAAGCCACGGAATATGATAATTTTCATATATAATAAATTACTTGAGCCTCAGAACGAGCAGACGAAACACTTTTGCTTTCGGAAGAGGATGTCTGCTGTTTGGCAACGCGGTTGTGTAAGACAGTTCTGGTACACAATTATATAGAAATATCGCAATCGATATTAGGAAAAGCTGCGATATTCATGCACACATCTTGTCAGTGAAATACGGTTCTGTGATCAGTAGTAAATCGCCATTCGAGGGCCAGAGGGTGCTCTCGTGCGAAAACTCCAAATACGCCACATCATCTCTCAGAAGGATTCATTTCAAACACTCGACTGACGTTACGAAGTGAGTTCGGAGTAAAAACATGTTATTAAATGTGGTATTTTCACATCCTTTCAGATAGAGCAGCATTTACTACACAGAGCCTTGGTTCACGGAGAAGCTACGCAAACAATTTTATTACTGCGGCGCGATTTGATAATATAGGTGTATAATAACGATGATATCGTCTGCGTGGTTTTGCGTACAAAACATGATTTTTTTATTAAGTCGGAAGACTAAAAATAGAGCTGAAATATGGGACTATTCCAGAAAAAAATGGGACATCAATCATTCTACTCTATTTATTTATTTATTGGTATTAAAAATATTGTAGGTTACATTGTTTATATGAGTAGGGTCCATGTGGGACTATAACTGCTGTATTATAACTAAATCTTACATTTTATGAATTCATACTGTAGCTTATCCATTTATTAAAATATTTGTTTTCCTTCAGTTTGATGATGTAAATAAAACCTAATATTCAGTGGTAAAATAGGTAATTGTTTTGGCACATATTAAAAGACGTTTTCTAGAAATGACATTTAGCATTTTTTAGGGGTAAAGCACAGTTTGACTGAACTGAATGGGCCAGAATCGTTTTTTGTCCCTTGAAACCTAATGAAGTTCTGAAATTGTTGGGATTTTGCCTAGTTTTGAACCGATATAGGTGTTTACATTCAAAGTGACATTGGGGCCATGAAAAATCTACATGAGATGATTAGGTTTTGTCTTTTTCTGTTTTTGACTTTCATCAGATAAAAAAAAAACTTTTAAAATTTTAACATGTATGTTAAAAAAAAATTTTAACATACATGTTATGTGATTAATATAACCATAATATCCTGTTGAGTGTCAGTTATCAACAAAGAGCTTTGCGTGTGTTGGTCTGTGCAAATTTTTCTGTGACCCAGCAGGATGGACTGTGCCCACAGTCTGGCGGCTAAGTAAACATAGCTGTGTGTGGCGCAATTCAGGTGTGTGTAAGAATCGTGTTCTTACCTTCGTACTTTTTGCTAAGCTCTTTTAGTGCCTGCAGCTACATTCCTGCCTCAGTGAAGCAAAGATAAATACTTTCAGCTCTGCTAAACTTTAATGTCATGCTTACTACCTCCCTAGGAGGATGAAGGAGGCCTGAAACTTTACCACCAACAGAATATTTCAGAAACAGCTTTCTGCCAGGCCTTTGAACAGAAGCATATCTGTAACCCCCCTCATAGTTTATTCAAGCTGGCACACCGCTCTAAAAGAGGATGATGGAAAAGCTGACGATGTCGTAAAACAGTTGAGAGGGGAAAAAGCTAACTGTTTAAAGAGTGGGTTGAATAACTGGTGGTTAAAGGTGGCAGTAAATGATGACTGGATTCTAAAACTGGTAGGAATGACGTGACCAGCAAACAAGACTAAATTTGGTCGGCTAAGACAGTATGCATGCATCAGTCGCTGAGAAAGGTCAAAGGTCACTATCTAATGATGTAATGGAAAAGACTCCAGGCATTGGGGAAATGAAAACCTGTTGACTGAAGTCACTGGGGTGTGTGGTCACATGACTTCATTTCACTTTCCTCCCAAGACGCGCAGGGTCAGGGTTAGGAGGCAGGTGGGTGCTCTGCACATAATTTGGAGGCTGTTTATTGTTCTGTAGACAAAAGCGAACAAAGCTTGAATACTTCAGAGCCATATTCTGGCTGCCAGAAGCAATTTTCCATCGCTACACAATTCCAACATCCCATTTTCTTTCTGTCTGGACGGCTCCCAGACCAGTTAATTTGAGTGCTCAGATTACCGAAGTTAAACCAAAATATGCGGTCTATATAGTACTGGTGTTTTTTACGAAAACCAAGTCTTTGTTTTGGACTGGCACTTTGTCTAGTCTAATGTGATTGGTGAAAAGTGATTGGGCCTGTCCAAAGAGCAAACAATGATGTTTGAATATACATGAATGGAGATCATGTGTCAAGATAATTGAACAGAAGGCTGAAAAGATGGAAAACAGGCCTGCTATGACTCAAGTCTTCAGTACTACACAAAGTTTGGATTCTATCTGTCTATTGCTATAATTCAAGTTAAAGGGATAGTTCACCCAAAACTTACTTTCAAGCCATCCTAGTTGTATATGACTTTGTTCTCTTAGACAAAACAATCAGTGTTATATAAAAAATGTCCTGGCTTTTCCAAGCTTTATAATTCTGCTAACTGTCGTACACGCATTCACAAAAGAGTAGAGTTCCAGCGGATGACGTAGGACATAGTGTAGCGTAAGCTATTTAGAATATGCTAGTCTTGCGAGAACCAAGTTTAATTTACAGCAAAGGAAAACCAGCCTCCTCTTAGCTTATATCGAAATCCTTTGACTCTTTTCTTTACAAATCTGCATTTTTAAATCATGACCGGTGGTTTGTTTTGTTCTCGCCATTGCACTTCCGTGTTCACCGACATCCTGTGTCATCCGCTGGAACGCCACTCTCTTATGAATACGTGTGCGACAGTTAACAGAAACTAATTTTCTAATAAAAAGACATTAATTCTCATCAGAAGGCCTTTATTTACCCCCTGGAGCCATGTGGAGTACATTTTATGATGGATGAATGCACTTTATTGGACTTTCAAAATCTCAACAGCCATTCACTTCCATTATAAAGCTTAGAAGAGCCAGGATATTTTTAATATAACTCTGATTGTATTTGTTCAAAAAAAGAAAGTCATATACACCTAGGATGGATTGAGGGTGAGTAAATCATGGGATAATGATTACAAACAACACACAAACAACTCCCAAACACAAGTGTTTCAATCCTATTCAACAGAAACAGTTTGGTCATAGATGTCTTTAGGTGTGTGGCTTTTAACACAGGCTTTAGCAAGGATCAAAGAAGTCGTAATGCTGTTTATAAGTCTCAACACTTGAAATGAAGCAGTTGGAAGTCCTATGTTTTGGTTTTTTTAAGTCACTTCCTGTTCAGAGTTTCCTCTGTCTGGCTGGCGAGGTGGTGGTGGTGGTGGTGGAAGAGGGATGCCCTCATTTGCTTAGTTGTTGTGAAGCAGAGGTTTTTGCGGCCACATTCCTGTGGGATTCAGTGGAGCATTCCTCATGGGATTTTCCTGACGTTCCTCGCGCCCATGCATCTCTCACTTCTCCTCTAGTTACATCATCAGTTCTCCTCTCCACCCATCCTATTTGCGATGATGTCATAGTTGACGTCTTGTGGTCAGTCAACGAATACGATGGTGAGTATTTTTTTGTAAAATTGTATTTGAGTTCATTAAATATATCTATATTTTATGTGTGATAGAAAGCATTAGTAGAGACTACTACAGGTTCAGTGGGTTCACATGTGTTGAAGGTTCAGGCCTCGATGAAGTATGCTAACTTTATGTTTATAGAAATGCCAAAAATGATCCATATTTTCCAACCTGTCTCACGGTTTTCAAACCACAACAATTCACAAATGCTTGGGAATTGACCATATGGAAGGCATAAAATCCACACTTAACACCTTTGCTGCACAAGCGTTTTCCAGTGTAACATTAATCTCAATTCAGAGGACAAGCATGTTATTTGACTGTAACTGTATTGATTTGAATATTGCAAGTATCAGCAGAAGAAAAATGACCAAGCATCATAAATTAGGATTGCTTATTACCTGATTACCATCTCAATTTGCATATTTGATTGCTTCTGCTTGATCATGTTATACTGCTGAGGGACTTAATGTAACCACATCAATTAGAGGGGTTGCATCACATATTTCAGCATAAAAAGCACATCATCAAAAGGCACAAGCCGCTATAAGTGCTGAAGCATAAAATAAACTCTAAGAAAGATTATTTGCCCCTCAATCCGCCGCCTCATCTAAAGCGGCTGCCTCTATAATTGGCTTCTGGCTGGCCGTTAAAAGAATGTTCCGCACTTTGAAACTTCAAACTGACCCTCCCTCAGCCTCAGTTTAAATACCACATGTGGCAGACACGGCAAACGGAGTTAATGGTGGTTACGGGCTGCAGTTTTGGCCCTTTGAAATGGTGCGGCTGGGTCAGACTGCATTGATTCAAAGTCCAGACTGGCCCGAACCCACCGTACAACATCACATGTCTAGAAGCACAAACCCACACTGCTCATTAGATCATTTAGGGTAGTCTGAGAGCAAAAATGTAGAAATTGGGTCCCTCAGAAAGGTTTGTTTGATTTATGAGACAAGTAAAGGGGCATGATGGGGTGGATGGGTTGTGGAAAAGGCTATCAAGGATTGAGTGTTGTTTTGTTTGAAACTTAAAGGATGGAATGTGGTGGGAAACAGCGGTTGATTTGTTGAAAGGTTTGATCTGAGTGAGGAAGCTGGAATATGTGCAGACCAGTTAAATTTCATCTGCGCCACAAGCCCATTTTTGAAGGTGTCTAATGTTACCAGCAACTAAATGAAGCGTTAGGTTTAAGTCAGAACTTGAGAAAATCTGAGATTGTTTTTTCCCTCCTTTTTCAAAGCCTGGAGGAGAGTAGCCAATAAACAGTGGCAAAGCTCTTGTTTTTAGAGGTCTTAGACTGTAGTAACCATCTGTTTGTATTTAGCTCAGTTTTACTGAGCAGTGTTGAGACTTAGGGACGTTGGTACACTACGAATTTAACTACATTTATCAGTATCACGAGTACTTAAGCTGTTTTCAAATGTTGTAAATCATTTCAAAAGCAGCTCATATGGTTTTTTAAAGTATCCTAATATTATAATATTATATAATATTATATAATATTATAAACATTGTAATTTGTCAATGATTTTGAAGCAGTTCGTATGAATCAGTTCTGAGCATAATTTCTGTAAACCCCTCCCTTCCATAAGCCTACTTTGCACTGATTGGTCAGCTGGCCAAGACTGTTGTGATTAGTACAGAGAGGAGTATTTGAGCAAGTTAGCAAGCGCTACCATCAGTGTTACCAAGTCTGCTGTGGTTTTTGATGTCCATGGGTTGAAGGGACACGATCAGTTCAAGTCTACTTCTCTTGAACCTAGGCAATCCAGCGATGTCCCTTTACATTATACAGGTGCCAAAACAGCCTTTATTGTTTGAATACTCTAACAAAATGAACAGAATTTAAAATCTGAGACTTTGTTTTATATCAAAAGCAACAAAGCACAAAGCTTATCGCGATTTATTGGATGGAATGTGTGCTATAATGTTCAGTTCATTAACTTAAAACAGGCTAGACTATCAATTCTTGGTATTTAATCCTTTAACTGTCACTCCCTATCTTGAACATAGACATGAAAATGCACTATCCAAAGTTAAATTTTTATAATTCATAAATGAAAACATTTTGTAATATGATTTTGAGGTACAATTTTGATGGTAATGCAATGTCTGACTTTAAAATGGTTTTCAAAGTATGAATTTTGAGATTTCAAGTTTTCAGTTGATATATAATTTCTTAAGATTTCTATTGTGTGATAGGGAAAAAGGCAACGAAGAAAGTCTTTTTGTGACAAAGGTCAGAACTCCTGTTAGATTTTTGAGGTGCACTCTTGTCATAAATTAATCTATTACTTTTCCTACATAATTTGTTATGAAAAAGTTGTAAAATATCTATTTAGGAGTCTTAGACCTTCCCACAGAGGGGACGGTGACAGTTAAAGGGTTAAGAATCGATATTATTTCGTAAAAATGAGAATTGATTTAAATTGAGAAATCGCTATTTATTACCCATCCCTAATGGTCAGTAATCATTTAACGTATTTTTCAGGCTAAAACAGAACATCTAGGGAAAGGTTGTGGTCTTCTGTGTGTTCTTGTATGATTTACAGCAGAGAGAAAGTCTCCACAGTAATAATACTAAACCAGTGCAATAATGTGCTGTCCAGCAGTCACACTGAATGATATTCCATACGCCGCCTGACTGACTTTACTCATTTTATTGAGTCCTTTGCTCTCCTGGAATTCAGGTCATGGCTTAAACGCTGTCACGAATAAATGATCCAAATATAGGCCTCAGAACAACCCATTCCCCTAGACATACACCAACATTACTGTTTTACCAGACAACGCCTAGGTATGCATCCCCTCATGCCCCCACAGAGAAGTTACTAGAAGCTTCTATAGATGTGGCTCCATATTTTCAGTCTCTCAGAGAGATCGGCTGTTTGCAGAAGCCTCGCCAAACCTCACGCAAATAGGATGGCTTTGTCCTTATGTGGCGTCTGAAGCTGTGTGTATTTAGACAACCGTAATGAAACTTAAAAAGGTCATAACAGACTGATATCTGTGAGTGAGAGACAAGAAGATGAGCTTGTACAAGTGAACTCTATACATTTATAGGCTGTTTCCCAGTCTTCGTTCCTGTGGTTTTCTAAGTTGGACAGTGATGGACTGTTTATTGAAAGTAAGAGTTTTACTATATAGACAAGTACATTAAACTTAAAATAATTAATTTGTATGTAACTTCAGTAAAGAATATATGTATACATACACAAACCTCTTCATTCCAAAATTTGGTGTTTTTTTTTTTTTTTTTTTTTTTTTTTTCTCACCAAGGCTGAATCAATTCATTTGATCAAAAATATGGTAAAAACAGTAATATTGTGAAATATGATTACAATTTGAAATAACTCTTTTCTATTTTAATGTGTTTTAAAATGTAATTTATTCCCTAAATTTTCAGCATCATTACTCCAGTCTTCAGTGTCACATGATACTTCAGAAATCATTCTAATATGCTGATTTGCTGTTCAAAAAATATTTATTATTATTATTATTTTATAGTTTTGTAGCAATATGAAAGATTTTTGATCAATTGAAGGCATCCTAGCTGATGTTTTTGTATTTAGTGCAGTGATATTGTTAAGTTTTTAGGTGTTCATTACAGTACATACAGTATTTGGCATCCGTTTCTCTCGGTTAGCTGTTATATAATTGCTCTTTGTGGATCTGCATTTAGATGTGTAATGTTGGCCTTCTAGAGTGTGCACAGAGAGCGAAGGGTGGATGTCTGTGGCAGCGGCCATGAAAAGCTCTGATTCATGTCACCAGTACAGGACGGAGTTTTAGTGCCAACACAAGCAGTACAGGAATGTTACCCCAAAACAGGGCGAAAATAGCAGACGGGTGACACACAACACACACAAAAATACATATCTTTCAGCCACAAACTGAGGCCTGATGCATCCGTACCTGGCAGTTAAAACAACAAACAATGAAGGTCAATAACATGTGGCATAACACCACATCAGCCAAAAACAGCTAAGTTAGCAACACATCACAGCCTATTGAACACAACATATACAAACTCACACACTGTTGTCTTTTAAAGTCTCTTTGCGCAAAATGGAGATAGCAAAACAGCACAGTCACACAGGTAACGGTAACATGGAGAATGATGAGCATTTTCCAGTGTTTTTTCCCACTCATCAAACAGAAAGTCTGAATAACAGACATGTTATGAGTCAGGGCAGTGCAGAGGTGAGGTTAGGAAAGAGTGAAAGTGTCTGCTCATTCGGTGAGGAATCTATCACTGTTAGCTTACTGTCCGCTACTGTGCACTCGCCCGCTAATCCTCACAAACATGACTGCTTAAATGCACCTCGCCCTGTCGTTCAACACCGGGTCTGTCTTCCACAGCGTTTTGTGGATGATTCATGGCTCAACTGCATCATTTAGTTAGTGTAAAGGAATGTTCCGGGTTCAACACAAGTTAATGTCTGTCCGTGGATGCTAAATGCTAACTGGCTTAATTATAACGCACAGATGTGTTTAAGCCAAGCGCAAAATAAAAAATATACCAAAATGTCGCTTGTGCGTGATGTTGTAAGTACAATTAAACCACATTTTTTTGTGTTAAAGGAGAAGTCCACTTCCAGAACAACAGTTTACAGATAATGTACTCACCCCCTTGTCATCCAAGATGTTCATGTCTTTCTTTCTTCAGTCGTAAAGAAATTGTGTTTTTTGAGGAAAACATTTCAGGATTTTTCTCCCATATAATGGACTGACACGGTGCCCAGAGTTTGAACTTTAAAAATGCAGTTTAAATGGGGCTTAAAACGATCCCAAATGTGGTTGTAAACGTTCCCAGCCGAGGAAGAACGGTCTTGTCTAGCGAAACAAACGGTTATTTTCATTAAAAAAAATACAATTTAAATACTTTTTAGTTTCAAATGCTCATCTTGTCTTGCTCTCCCTGAACTGGCTCAAGACAGTTAGGGTATGTCAAAAAACTCCAATTGTAGTTTTTCGACATACACTGTCATGATCCGGAAAAAACAGAGGTCGGGAAGAGTAAGACAAGACGAGCGTTTGACATTTAAAAAGTATATAAATTGTATTATTTTAATGAAAATAACCGATCGTTACGCTAGATAAGATCCTTCTTCCCCGGTTTTACAACCGTATTTGGGATCGTTTGAAGCTGCATTTAAACTGCATTTTGGAAGTTAAAACTCAGGGCACCATTAAAGTCCATTATATGGAGAAAAATCCTGAAATGTTTTCCTAAAAAAACATAATTTCTTTACGGCTGAAGAAAGAAAGACATGAACATCTTGGATGGCAAGGTGGTGAGTACATTATCTGTAAATTGTTGTTCTGGAAGTGGACTTCTCCTTTAACAAAGTAAGTTTTTGCAGTAGTTGTTAATTTGATTGTTACAAAAAATGTATATATTTTTTGTCTAAGGGTGTCATTGTTTTTTAATTTTCATGGTTGTACTGTACTGTTCTTGCCAGATGATTGCACGTAAATAGTACATTTTGCAAATCATGTCCCCTTACATGATATCCCTATTTAATATTATATCCAATGAAAGTTAGCGGGTTTACTAACTTTGAACTGTCAAGTTGAAAGATTGTGTGTATACAACTTTGTTAAAGTCAGCCCTGCTGAAAAAAAAAAAAAAACCAGCTAAAACCAGCCTAGGCTGGTTGGCTGGTTTTAGCAGGTCATCTAGGCTGGTCTAAGCTGGTCAGCAGGCTGGTTTTAGAGGGGTTTTGAGGGGTCTTAGCTGGTCAGGCTGCTAAACCAGCCAACCAGCCTAGCCTTTTTTTTTCAGCAGGGAGTGTAAAGCGATAAAAGTGTTTTGAGTTTGTCACACAACAGAAAAAAAAAACATATTATTAGCCACCCAGCCAAATTCTGAATGATAAAAAAAAAAACACTAAGTAAATAAAATATGTTATCAAAGTCTTAAATAAGTAGTAAATGCCACCTCCCTCAACTGTCAAATACTGCTACAACCTGAATGGATGACCGAGCTGTTTTGTTATCGCAATCAGGTAATATGCATTTATGTGACAAAGGCGAACTGTAGGATGTAGTAGCTAGCAATACTGTAGTTTTCAGCAATACATTTCTTTCTGATATGTTTACAAACAGTTCTCTGAATTGCCTTTACACAAAATTTAAAACAGTTCTTGTGGCTATACTTTCAAAACAGTGTTTGATGTACACAAAGTGTAAATCTATTAAATGTAAAGCTACTGTTATATCTGATTTAAGCTCTAAGATCAGTTCCCCATAATTATTCACTTTGGTTTTACATGCTAGTGCACTCGATTATTCTGAGCCAGGCTTGTTCTGTCCTGTTTAATCGAGATAGACGCAATAAAATGCCTAAAGGATCTGTGGTTAACTTTTTATACACAATCAAATCAGACTTTGTGTGTTATTGAATGGGTTTGCTTTGAAATTCCAAGTTATGAAAATACAGGATATGCACAAAAAAGCTTTGTCTTTATTTTAGCAGTATTGCTTGTGGTGAATCCCTCATTGGAAAGGCATCTTATTCAGCTTGGGCCGTCTTTGTGCTTAACTTTCCCTTAAAAGGCAATTCATGTGGGTTCATGGGCAGGATTCTTAAAAACATACTCTCATGGCAAAGATCACTGTTCTGTACAGAAGAAGACACACAGTGTTATCCGTAAATTACATTATTAAACAAAAACAGAATGTAAAATATGGAGGGGACGTCAGTAAACAGCATGAAAACAACAGTTGCAGTTGTGATGGCTCAGACTTGCTATAGCTTGCAGATCACGTTAGTGGAAAAAATATTAGAGCAGGCCACAGAGGTGCCCAAAAAAGACGTTTTCCAGACAACTGTCGAGTCTTGACCTACTAACAACACGTCCAATCTAGCACACTACCTTGCCAGATGTCGACCTTACAGTCTCTGTTTTCTTTCAGTGTATTCGCATGCCACTTTCAGACATCGAGTTCGCTATTAGGAGTAGGTCACGATTGCTCAGTCTTCTGGGCTCCAAAAAGTAACCTTTTTTCCTCTCTCTCTTTCTTTCAAGTTCTCCAATTTGCCCAGGTGTTAACTTCATTTGCCATTCAATAGACTGCATGAAAATAAGAGAGACGGAAACTTGACTTCCTTTCATTTATTTGTCTAATTTGCCTCGTTCGTTGAGAAGCCAAACACGGAGAGTACCCAAACAGTCATTATCCGTCTTTCATAAGCCGCCATCGGTTGTTTGCTTTTGGGTGATTTAACAGGAACACAATTTTCTCTCTTTTTCTCTTTGTAATTTGGCAAGTACTCCTAACTGGTTTCCTGAAAGCGCTTTGAGTACCGTTGGTCAAATCTACCTTTTTCGTTTCATTATGTGCCAAGGTAAATGTTTCATTCATAGGGAGTGTGACTTAACTGTTTTCCTTTGCCATTTTTTCCAAAACAGGTGTTTCATAGCGTGATACGCCGCTATCCTTCCCAATTTTACCGCTCCTGATCCAAAGATATCAAAGGAACCTGGTATGTTGTTTTTTTCCCCCAATGAATATTTAGTTCAAAACATTGCATTCACCCCATAAATTCATGTGGCTTTGCCTTTCCTGAAGGAGCTGTCAGAGTCTGACAGCCTAAAAAGACCTACAGGTGTTACGGCTTATTTACTTAATGGTCACAGTCAGACTTTAAATAACATTCACTTCTCACTTCAAATATTTTCAGGTATTTTAACTGTAAAGAAATTGGGCTTTCTTTCTTTCTTATTACTGCAAATGAATATCTTTGGCCACAGTCCTTTGCATTTTGTAAATGCGTGAACAGCTTTGTCAAAACCTGAAAAGGCCTATCAGTGATGACCACTTTCTCTGAAAGCTGTTCATAAACATTTTGTAGTGACTAGACAGTTTTAGTACCACCAGCCAAATGGTTTGTGAAGTCTTACCCTGGGAATTTCTCATAAACAGCAACTTCATAAGGAATGACGAAATGTATTATTAAAGACAAAATTTAATCAATTATATTAGAATTTATATTCGTAAAATCAGAAATATAATTTGAAAGTCATTTTATTGTTTAAATTTAATTTAATTTAATTTAATTTAATTTTTTTTTATTTAATTTATTTTTAAACTGGAAATAACCAATGACAATAACTAATAATATATGTGGAATATTATATAAAATATTACATAAAACAAGTTCATTCTTCAATTTGAAGAAGAAGGAATAGAAGAAGTGATGTTCACAATTCAGAGTCAACTGTGCTTATAAGATAAGCTCTCTTTTGGGCATAAGGGATGCATGTGCTCATATCAGACAGCTACACTTTGTTATTGAGGCTTTGCTTTTTTTTGAGAAGTGTGGGTATGTCATAAAGATACACTTGTAGAGAGTTAATGAGAGTGGGTGTGTAAACAGCCCTTAATGTCATTGTTCATAAAGCGTATCATGTTTATTTTCAGTAATGGAAGTACTAGCAATTAGGCCTTGTAAAGCTTCAAACACATACAAGATAATTAACATGCACTGTGCAAATGGATTTTATTAGCCATTGTGAGGAAAAACACGTGATCAATTGCATATGACATCTACGGGACACAGTACACACAGACGCTCATTTTAGTGACGTGCGTTTTCTATGGCTATATACAATAAAATATCAGTTATATGTATATTAAAGTTTGGCAGAACTTCAATCCAATAATGGTGCTACACAGTGACATCATGCTTTAACTGTGATGTCAACATTAAACATCTGAAACTAGTTATTTCACTTTCACAGAGAACACTGGACACCTTCCGAATCTTTCTCAGACTGGAAATCATAGGAGCAAGAAAAACCGACACCTGTTTAGTCTACACAGCTGACCCAAATCTGATACAGATGCTGGTTCAGATGTTGAACTTTATTAGCTGATGTTGCACATTTGGCCTGCTGAAGTCCCACCGCTCAGATTAGAGCTCCACCTCACTGCTGCTGAATCAGATGAGATGTGATAGGCCGAAAACCCAGTCCTGTGGAAAGAGAAGACAGGCTTGATTGTGTGTCTTAAGGGTGTAACCGGGTGAAAGTCTTTGTGCAGTGCGGTCACTCAGCCTTGACTGATCATGAGCATTTGAAAAACGATATTGCATAACACGTGTTCTGCAAAATAACAAACACCCAGGGTCCAGCCCTTGAGTCATTGTCCAAGTATGCTGGAAAATGGCTTTTCATAGTCTTTGTAATGGTTTTGTTTTGAACACCCTCATTCCAGTGGTAATACCACCTCTCAGATCTTCCTGGCAATGTCTGATTAACTCCAGCTCATATTGACTATCAACATACTTTGAAGATTTCTAAAGGCAAAACAGGAAAGTTGAAAGACTTGAACGAACATAATTTAGCTCCTGATATCAAAACACGTAAGGTGCGGTCACATTTAGGGATCGTTCACCCAAAAATAAAAATTCTGTCATTGATTACTCACCCTCAGGTCTTTCCAAACCCGTAAGACCTTTGTTCATCTTCGGAACACAAGTTAAGATATTTTTGATGAAATTTGAGAGCTTTTTGTCCCTGCACGCACAGCAACGCAACTACCACGTTCAAAGCCAAGAAAGGACTATTTTGTTAAAATAGTCCATGTGACATCAGTGGTTCAACCGTAATTTCATGAAGCTACGAGAATACTTTTTGTTTGCAAAGAAAACTTAAAGAGATCTGAGTGGATAAATCTCCTGCAAAATACTCATTTGAATGGATTTCCAAGTTTGTTGTGTGTTTTAAGTTGGTTACATGATGAAGCTCTTGTTCCACTGTGAACATGCTTGTGTTTATGGGTCTTATGTTACAAATTACGTAAAAGTAATTGAGATGTCATCATATGGCTCTGTAATTTAATAATTGTCAATAATTATAGATATAGATACTAGTTATGGAATTAAATCCCCCATCAGCTCTAAATACGGGACACAAAATTATAGGTTTCATGTCTTGATTTAGTTGTGGAGGCTGCATTTTTGTCTCCAAAATAGATACAGTTGCATGCGATATTATGTATGATATTTTACATAAAAGATGTTTACATATAGTCCACAAGACCAAACAATAGCTGAGATTATTGAAATAATCCCCTTCAAAAGTTTGGGAACCCTTGGTTCTTAATACTATGTGTGGTTACCTGGATGATCTACGACTGCTTTGCTTTTTGATTGTTGTTCATGAGTCCCTTGTTTGTTCTAAACAGTTAAACTAAGCAGTGTTCTTCAGAAAAATCCTTCAGGTCCTGCAGAAAAATCTACAGATTTTTCCAGCTTCTTTTGCATAATTGAACCCTTTCTGGCAGTGACTGTATGATTTTGAAATCCATCTTTTCACACTGAGGACAACTGAGGGACTCAAACACAACTATTAAAAAAGGTTCAAGCATTCACTGATGCTCCAGAAGGAAATGTGATGCATTAAGAGCTGGGGGGTGAAAACTTTTTGAATTTGAAGATCAAGGTAAATTTTACTTAATTTGTCTTCCGCAAACATGCGAGTATCTTTAGTTGCTTCTGAAGGGCAGTACAAAATGAAAAAACAAACAAACAGATATTTCAGCAAAATAAGAAAATTTTGGAAATCTTCATCCTGTTCAAAAGTTTTCACTCCCCGGCTCTTAATGCATTGTGTTTCCTTCTGGAGCATCAGTGAATATTTGAATCTTTTTTAATAGTTGTGTTTGAGTCGGAAAACTGAAGAATCTGCAGGACCTAGAGGATTTTTCTGAAAAACAGTGCTCCGTTTCACTGTTCAGAACAAACAAGAGACTCATGAACAACCATCGTAGAAAAATAATCATAGATCATCCAGGTAACCACACACAGTATTAAGAACCAAGGGTTTCCAAACTTTTGAAGGGGGTTATTTTAATAATTTCAGCTATTTTTTTGGTCTTGTGGACTATATGTAAACATCTTTTATGTAAAATATCTTACTCAGGACAGTATTAAATAAAAAATAACATGCATTTTGTATAATCCCTCGTATTTTGTTCAAATGATTCACATTTTAAAGAGTTTCTCAAACTTTCCCATGCAAGCATATGTGGATAATACATGGTTATTTGAATAAAAAAAAAATGGAATAGTTAATCATATAGCAGTAATGTGGTTGTAATAAGAAAGAATACATAATAATAGGATCATTCTGGTATTAGATAATACAATTAAGTTATTATGTAATAGTGAAGTTATTATGCAATAGTGAATAATTTTATGACTAAAGCATTATTTTCCCCACTGCTCTGTTTTTTTTTTTTCCTGGAATGGAAAGTTTCTAAATATATTGTGCCTCAAGGGAGTTAAACTTTCCACCTGATGAGTGATGAAGTTTCATCACATTCACTGAGACGAGGAAGTAGAGAAACATCTTGGACGCATTGCATTTGACCCAGGGTTTTGGAGGTCATTGATGTTTGGTCACAGGTGCGTTCTCTCTCACAGTCAAACAAAGCTGATCAGTTATGTGCACATTCCACTGACACACACATTGCTGTGATTTTAGAACTCAACAAAACAGATTCTTTTTCGTAAATGTTTGATAAAAGCCAGCAGAAATGTCATAAACATTTGATCTTTTTTCACCATTTGACTAAAACCAATTACCTTTCAGAAGTTGTATGAAGATGTAAAGATGTAAAAACTTTTATTTGTGTAAAACGCTGACAGAAATCGATTCAAATGGATGAATTTAAAACTGTCATGTACATTGTCATGTAAGCAAATCTGTCATTTACAGAGATTGGCTCTGAGTATTTGTGTTGCTTTTCCAGCAAAAGCCAGGGACAAAGAAAAAGATTATATAAACGGGTAGATTACATGGTCTGTTTGGAATCTGGATATATCTGGCTGATGTGTCTGGCAGACACCCATTTGGATGCAGAGTCGTATTGTCTGTGTCAGTAAAGGAGCCCCAGAGAGCATGACTGTCTGTCTGGGCATAACTTCACTAAACCCACGCTGTGGCCTAGTCAGTGGTCTGCAAAAATCAAACCCCCTGAGTTCCTCCTACAGTCTCATCAAAATCTATCATTGTGCTCTACAGTATGTACTTCCTCTTTCTCTCACTGAGAATGTGGAATGAGTGTCTAGTGAAGATCCAGGAAAGTAAGCAATGTAGTGAAAGTGAATATGTGACTTTGGACGTCACAACACATCCTGCTAAGCTCTAGCACGGAAAGTAGTACAAATATGATCCTAGGATTTAAAAGCAACTCATAAAACTAGTGTGTTTTTCATCTCAGGGCCTCACGTTGGGGTTTTTTTCTCCCTCCAGCAAGATTTAACCTATGGCACTTAGGTGAGAGTTACGTAAAATATGCGTGAGCTTGTGAAAAGCAGGTCTGTTTCTATTTAGGATCTCCCATGGTTCAATCAAAGTGTCTGTTTTCCTGCGTGCATGTATGTGTAATGGTGCTAAAAAACTCAGATTTATGCTCTGGAAATAGCTCAAAATGACGTGAAGCTTTAGGGTTGGACACAGTTTGTCCTGTTCTCGATAGCCGGTGGCAATTTGTTTAGCCGATTTGTCATTCCTTGAGATTTTTTTTTTTAAATAATGCATGTACAAGTAGCAAATGAGAATAGATCAGTTAAGAAGTTTGAGTTTAATATTTGTTCAGTGCTTTTTCTTGTCTTTGGGTAGTTGTCTTTGTATTCTAGGAAGTGAGTCATGGTTTATGTGTTGTTTCGTTTGCAGCAGAGGATTAAAAGTGTGTACATATGGAGGATTTACAGAGGGTTGAGTGTTGGTTGCTGGGTACTGACTGGACTATGTGATTGTATAGTGATGCAGGGGGTCCTGTTGCTCAGGATCCACACTGAGGCCCTATTCACTAGTTCCAGCCCCAGAATTCCCCTGTGTTCAGGCATTCCAACACCTTTGCTTTTGAACATTTTGGAAAGTTGATAAACTCTACAGGCAAATTTTTAAAGGATGGGAAATAAGATGCTATGTTTTTCCTTGACCCGCCCAAAAATTAGTTCACAAAATGAAAATTCTGTCAATAATTGCTCAAATTCCTGTCGTTCCAAACCCGTATGACCTTTTTTCATCTTTGAAACACAAATTAAGGTATTTTTGATGAATTCCGTGAGCTTTCTGAGCCTGCATAGAGAGCAGCGCAACTGACACGTTCAAGGCCCAGAAAGGTAGTAAGAACATTGTTAAAATAGTCCATCAGTTATTGAACCTTAATTTTATGAATTTATGACAGTACCACAGTGGTACTGACACGGTAGAGAAGCAATTGTTGAATGAAGTTGTTCATAACGTATTACAGTTGAAACACTGATGTCACATGGAATATTTTAACAATGACCTTACTACCTTTTTGGGCCTTGAACGTGTCAGTTGTGTTTTTGTCTATGCAGGGTCAGAAAGCTCTCGGATTTCATCAGATATTTGTGTTCTGAAGATGAAAGAAGGTCTTACAGGTTTGAAAGAACATGAGGGTGAGTAATTAATGACAGAATTTTCATTTTTGGTTGAACTATCCCTTTTAGTGTAAGGTAAAAAAAAATGTATTATGGTGTAATTTATTATCGCTGTAAATTATTATGTGATAATCTGAATGATTGAATAATCAGATTAATCACAAACACACACATCACAATTAATTTCATACATCAGTCATTTTTTTCAAAAAGCTTTGAATACACATTCAAATCTATTAACATATTTAATGACATATTGCTCAAGACTTAAGGTCACTGCACACTGAGTCCGAAATTTTTGCACGGTAAAAAATAAATACGACCTCACGTTGTGTCAATCGAGTTTACACTTTACGTCCGAAACTTTTGTCCATCATAAAAAAGTTTGGATTCTGTGTTTTCACATCCGTAGCAAGCATTTTGATAGGACAGGATGACGAATACGAAAAAAAACTCAGTGTGCAATGACCTTTACTGATATAAAGGTTATAATTAAATGTCATTTGGAGTACTACTTGCGCACAATGCACAAAATGCGCAAAATTTCTTAATATTAAGCCTAAAATGTGTTTTAATGTCACTATTGATGAAGACTGTACACTGTAAAAAACGATTTGTTGAGCCAACTTAAAATAATTTGTTACCTGGCTGCCTTTTTAAAGTGTAAAATTTTAAGTTCAGTCAACTCCAAAAAAGTTTATTTAACTTGAAATGTTAAGTTATGCTAGGTGACAACTTAGATATTTGAGTTGATTCAACTTAAAATTTTAATGCAGCTGGGTTACTTACTTAGATATACTTAGATACACAAATATCTAAGTTGTTACTTAGTACAGCTTAACATTTCAAGTTGACCAAACTTATTTAGGTTGACTGAACTTAAAATGTTAAGGCAGCAGGGTAACAAATTATTTTAAGCTGACTCAACAAATTGTTTTTTACAGTGTACAGTCTTCATCAATAGTGACATTAAACCACTTTTTAGGCTTAATATTAAGAAATTTTGCACATTTTGTGCATTGTGCGCAAGTAGTACTCCAAATGTACTCTTTGTTTTTTACAGTGTATGATGTTTGGATAATTTTGGTTATTAAATGCAAGATATATAAAGTTTACCTGAAGTGTACTTACAGTAGTTTCACTTTAGCACAATCAAATATACTTCAGTATATCTTTAGTTGGACTTCAGCATTACTTCTGTAATATTAAAGTGTATTAAGTACATAATTAGTTGTTCCAATTTAGCAGACTTTAAGTATACCAGTTTAGAATACCAAAAGTACAATTGGAGAGTATTTTTTTACATAAATTACATAAATATGTAAATGTATTTGCAGTATACTTAGCATGAAATAAATGTATAAATTTCAAATACATTTTAATACATTTATTTTTCACTAGGGTAGGTACTAAAATTATTAAACTAAAATAAAAATATACTTTTAAAAAAACTATATAATGTTTTTATTATTTTTAAGGTATTTTTTACATTTATAAAACTTAAAAAAAACAAAACAAATTACATATTTAATTTACACAATTTATTTTTGATACAGTTTTTATACAATATATAGTACTTTTATGTTACAATAATACAACATTTTCATTCACCATTCCTGGCTGGTGGAATGATCTTCCCACCCTCATCCGGAATGCTGAATCCTTGACAATTTTCAAGCGACAGCTGAAAACGAATCTCTCTTGTCAACATTTGACTGCATCCTAATTTCCTAAAAAATAAAAAACCTTTGCTTTCTCTAACCTCAGTCCCTCCCTGTCTAGCTTGTACTAATCTAAATGTCTGAAACTTTGTATCACAAGCACTTCCTGTGTTTATTTGCATCTTTATGATGAATAGCTTGTTGTATTCCTCATATGTAAGTCACACTGGATAAAAGTGTGTGCTAAATGAATAAATGTAAATGTCATTTTTATTGTTTTTTAATATGATGGCATTTAAAATGTTAATGTTACAGCCCTAATATTTATTTGACAAGGTATACATGATTAACTTTCTAATTTAACTTTTTGATGTGCTCTACAGTAAAAATGCACACATTTGTACCTGTAGGTCTCCAATACTTGTTGGATGTTGGATGTAGTATGTTATGCATTGTCTTTATTACACCATTTAGTTTTGACGTTTTGATGAGACGGGGGGTTTTACACTTTCTCATGTTTGGTCCTGATGACGTCTGAAGTGATGTTAGTACACTGCATGTGTGTTTTCTCTCCACTCATTCTCACAGCTCGCTGTTGACTTCTCTCACCATAAACTCACACACTCATACAGCCCTGCATCCACAGGCCAGATAGAAAAAAAACCCGGCAGACAGAATCAGAGGGAATGTTAATAAAAGACTTAAGCTGGATTTCCAAAACAATTACAAATCATGCTCTTAAGAACATCTTAACTTACGTTGTACATTACTTAATGATGAAGCAATGCTTGTTTCCCAAGCCAGCATGTCGGTCACTCTGTATTACAGGAGGTAGGACTTGATGCTGTACGATTTGAAAGTTTGTTCGTGTAATGGCAGTCCAACTCCGAGTTAGGTCCATATTGTAGCGTCTCCTGATCTCGAGACGTGTCTGGAATCCCTATATCCTTTCCATCTCGCCATGTCTGGTACCTCAGGGTCTCTGTTTCTGAGTAAGCATTGGGCCGTGGCCTTCTCTCCTGTCAGAGGGAAGCAGAGGAACCGGTCGGTGAGAGCTGGCAGTGTGTCAGGCAGCACTGTTTCCAGCTGCTGTTCCTGAAGAAAAACGAGACTCTGGAAATAAAACCAGACAGACCCAAGTGCCTTAATAACTCACAGCAGGGCCTACAGGGAAAAAAATAACAGAAAAAGAAGGGAGACGGAGACGGAGGCACGGCCTGATAGCAAATTATATGAAGGAAAATAGCGAGCGGTGTTTATGTTTCAGAATCTGAAAACACATTTCGCAGGATCTTGGTGCGTTACAGCTTTTTAATTTTACCAGCCAGCAAATTCATTTTAACATTTGACATGATGTAAAGACAATAATGTCACAGTTTGACTGACAGCTCAAATTTAAATAAAAAGCAAAAGAAAGAAAAGTTGGCACTCTGCTCTGCCAGTTGCTTCTAATTTGCACAGGTACTTTTTTTGTAAGTCATTTCTTTAATTGTACATGCTAACAGAAGGAAATTTGAGCTCACATAGTCAGCTATATTACAGAAATACTGTAGTAGAAATATGAAAGGTATTGTTTGCCCAGAAATTAAACCTGTCATCAATTACTCGCTGTCATGTCATTCCAAATGGTATGACTTTCCTTTTTCTGAAGAAGATATTTTCAACAATGTGCTGGTTGCTCTTTTCTGTGGAAATACAGTGCATGTAGATTGGAGCTTTTAAGATTCAAAAATGACTTGACAGTACATAAAAGTAACAAAAGTAGTGCATACTACTTGAACACTTAATTTAAAGTCTTCTGAAGATCAACAATAGCTTTTTGTGAGAAACAGAACGGAGTCTGTGAGTTAAACTT